>NW_017295861.1:2485688-2495184 GCF_001594075.2 Trachymyrmex cornetzi | reverse complement strand
AGAGCGAGCGCTCGAGCGAAGGTAACCGAGGGAATCAGATAATACGAAGTCAGTTATTCTGGGTTCCACTGTAATTACCAAAAGAGATCTCCGTAAATCTCTAGAAATTTTCCCTTGGGAAGATTCCGTAAAGTCGCACGCGACGTGAGTCGTCGCGACGTACGCGATGAAATTCTCGAAAAGTAACCGCGACTCGAGGGAAGAAAGCGAGTTCGAAGACACCGGCCGGAGGACGGAGAGTCGGAGCGAGCTGGCGCGGGGCGAGGAGGGAGAACAGCAGCGCGAAAGAAGAAGCGGAACACGTAGGCGCGAGGTAGGTAGGTAAGCGGAGCGATAGAGAGAGAGAGAGGAGGGGGGGGGGAGGGGGGAACGTTGGAATGGAATGCGCGGCGCCTAGGGCTCGTCGGATTCCAGGGCCACACGTGCCCTTCACTCCCTGCGCGCCCGCGCGCCACAGGCAAGCACCGACCGGAGCCAATAAACTTCGCCTCCAACTGGCAGCCGCGGTCGACCACCATAGAGCTCATTCATGGGGACCTCCTACCACGCCGCGCCGCGCGGCCAAGCCGGCTTTCGTCAATCGCTCCTCACGGCATATAGCATCGACATAATGCGTAAACGCGAATGGTACCGTGGATCATACGTCGCCGTATCGGAGTGTCGTTGAGGATTGTCGAAATCAAACGCGAAATTTGCACTTACTTGCTCTGTCCTGCTTATTGACGCTAATAGAGTTGGAAACGAGGAGCGGCGGGACGGGGAAAGATGGCGACGGAAATCGTGGAAATCATGCGGAAACTCCTCGAATCTCTTTCCTTTTTCTCTTCTTTATATGGCTCGCTAATAGAGATTTTGATCGATCGAGCATTTTGGGACGCAGACCGAACGATAGCGACTTGAAACGAGACAGGTTAAGAAAGTTTACGATTCGTATCGCTAATTTCAGCTTCCTTTCGTAAAGAGTTACGTCTAAATTTTTTCGCGCGTTGGGCAACTTTTATCATGCTGCCATCTGGTGCGAAATTCCAGACTTACGCTCGAGATTCTAAAAAGTATACTTGCAGCCGGTATATTCGCGATCGATAACAGCGATTTTACGACACTCGAAAGATATCTCCTATATTCTATAAGATAATAAAAAAAGATTTGATTCATCGATTCAAACGACATTCCATAGATATCGGATATCTTGTTTAGTACGACAGGTAATTAGATAATTTTATTGATTTTGGTAGATACAAGTTTTGTCCTCTTTCTTATTAACGCGCATACTGGTTAGATTAGCTTGGATTATTCACCAATTCACAAACCTGTTGCTTATCTCTTACAAGAAAAAAAAACCAAGACCAACTCTTATTACGGCATAAAACTACTTTTATTGGTGCCATTTAGATTCGTCCGATAATCCTCTAATAACGTCCGTACTTTATTATACAAAACTGGTCACTGATTAAAATAAATTCTATTTATATAAATACTACGACTTTGTAATCGAAATGCAAGGCAAAATGCGATCATTTTGCTTTTTAAATTCTGAACTTGGTAACCAAAGCAGTACGGTAACTAAAGCTGTTAATTCACCGAAACATTTACTTCGTAAAAAGATATGCAATATATCATATACGTAAAGTAAAAACAATACCAGATGTTAAATAAATAAATGAGTAACGGAAAATCCCCGAGTCGAAATTTTAGTCCTACTTTGAATCTCTTTCAACCTCAATTAAATAACCTTATAAACCTATTTTGATATTTAAACAATCAAATAGGACTTCTTTTAATGTTACTTAATCTACAACTTCTATTTAGAAAACTTCTTTTGAACCTAAAAATTGGAAATTTTTGCAATAACTGTCATTTACAGGCTCAACGTAAAAGTTTAATTCATTAGATTAGAACATATTATAAATCTCTAGAGTCTACATATGTCATAATTATAAATCTTTAGAGTCGATCTACATACGAGGTTTGTTCAAAATGTTTGTGAACTTTATTTTAAAAAAATTGCAGGCTTTACTTACAAGCTACTGGTGTTTATCCCCTTCAAAGTAGTCTCCATCCCAACGAATACACCCCAACGAATACACCTGTCCCAATGATGTTTCCATTGCTGGAAGCAGTTCTGGAAAGACTTTTTTGGAATTGCTTTCAGTTCCCTCAGCGAATTTTCTTTTATGGCTTCGATTACAAATCGTTTTTCATTCATGGGTGTTTTCAGTTTTGGGAAAAGGAAAAAGTTAGAAGGGGCCAAATTTAGTGAGTAGAGTGGGTGGACACAACTGTACTCAACCACTCTACTCACCAGATTTGGCCCCTTCTGACTTTTTCCTTTTCCCAAAACTCAAAACACCCATGAAAGAAAAACGATTTGGAACAATTGAAGCCATAAAAGAAAATTCGCTAAGGGGACTGAAAGCAATTCCAGAAAAGTATTTTCAGAACTGCTTCCAGCAATGGAAATATCGTTGGGACAAGTGTATTCGTTGGGGTAGAGACTACTTTGAAGGGAGTAAAGACCAGTAGCTTGTAAGTAAAGCCTGCAATTTTTTAAAAATAAAGTTCACGAACATTTTGAACAGACTTCGTACGTCCTAAAATTAAGGTCCAAAGTAAGAGCAAAATTTCAATTCGGGTCGTTATATATATATAATTAAGTTTAGAAACCTAGTGTAGAAGATTACTTCTTTCGACAAATTGTATATGTGTGCGTGCAATATTAATGTAGTAATATGTAGCAATGTGTCGATGTTTTATAAATCATAAGTTTGTATTGTAAATTGTACGTAAGCCGTACTTAATCGGTAAAACAGCGATTCCGGAGTGTGTCACGTTAGCATCCCCTTAACCCTCTTGACTCGCTTAATAAATTAAATAGGAGATTGATCGAAACTAGTATGTAATACTAGTACAGTCTTTATTAAACATTGTTAATAGATCGCGTCATCGCGTAAACGAGGAGCACATTACTTTCTTTTTGAAACCTGTTTTTTTGAATTAACATATACTTTTTAATTGATAATTAAATTTAATCAATATGAAATCATCTGAGGCAATATAATATTTTTATCGGCAATAAAATATTTTTGTGGTTTTATATTGTATCAATAATTAATCTTTAATAAGAATATATTAAAATCAATACTACACTGAAAAAAAATATAGTTAATTTTAATAAATATTTAGTTGAATACATGCCAACTAAATATTTATTAAATATAAAGATATATTTATTTGATACAAGAAATGTTAATTTGATTTAACAATCATTTTTTTTTACTAAACAATAAACTGTAAATAAATATTTAGTTGGCAATATTGAACTAAATATTTATTAAAATTGTTATATTTTTTTCTCAATGTAGGATAAAAAAACCAATATCTGTCAAACGTGTATTTTATCAGAGATTTGCACTTAATTTTTAAGGACATTATTCAGACTTTCTATAAATATATAGATACCTTGCGTATTTTTACAATATAATCCAATATTTTGTTTGCTGTAAGCTGTAATTACGCATGGTATTCAGTATAAGTTTTCGTTGTCTTCGTGAACTTTATTTTTAAAAAATTGCAGGCATTTTCAACTTACCTTGCATTTTCAAAAGTAGCTGATGCACTACTACCTATTGCTCCGAATCCTACACCAACCGCAAGACCCTCAGGAATATTGTGGACCTATTTGTAACAATCGAAATGTTACAAATATATTATTATTTATTTTATAGTTATCGTGTAAGATAAATCTAAACAAGCGTGCTTTGCATGATTATTTATTATCTTGTAGAAATATACCGTAATTGCAACAATTAGCAGTAATATCCTCCGCCATTGGTTATTCTTCGCTTCGTTATTGGGGTCTTCGTAAACGGTTCCAATCTCTGCTGATTCTGATGAGCGGTTTATATTGGGAATTTGTCGACGTCTACTATTCTGTTCGTAGAAGCCTGAAAAATTAAATATTCACAACAACATTTACCACATCCAGTCAGCGCAAATTTTCGAAAACTGAGCCACGAGCACAGGACCACTTCATGCAAATGCAATTTGTGTAAGGTTTAAGAAAAGGAATTCTTCACGCACATAATACTTTCGATTAAATTTATTGCAATTGGATCCGTTTAGGCAGGGTTAATAAGATCAGTTAATTTTTTTTAAACTCCGTAAAACTGTTCACACAGATCCAAAATGTTTATATTTTATTTTTTTTATTTAAATGTGTATAATATTAGATAATGTTTTACGCGGACGTGCACTTTGTATTAATGAGGAATTTAAACTATATTTTTAGTTTCGTTTTCGTTGTTTCACATTTTTTAATCACATCACTCTCTGTAGGGTTTATAGTTTCAGTTTAGCTGTTTTTAATTGAATTAGGTCGGATATATAATTAGATTGTTTTTATTTATAATATTTATATTGGACCTGTGTGTAAGTCCCACGTATTTCGAATATTATATGCTAATACAATGCTTGGGGTATTTTTAGAATAAGTACAAATCAACTATTCTAATTTCCATTGAATATCATCATTTCTTATAAGGAAAATATACTATATTAATTTAATAACATATTTAATTGGAATAAGCAATAATATCTACATAAATTTATTATATATAATATTTAGATATTAGAATTTTAAATCAGTATTTTATATATCTCAATTTAATCAATAACTTAATAAGAATTTTTATCTTAAAAGGAAACGATACAATAACTTTTTTTTCGTATTAATGTGCATGTAAGGTATTATACAGAGACTATCCCAAAATTTGCGAATTAAAATATCCTAGCAAGATTTTTAAAAAATCAAGTAAAAAAATTATATGTACATTTTTATTTCAAGCAGTAGTTTCTGAGATATAAGAATTTAAATATAGCAAATTACAGATTTTGTCTGGACAGTTACGTGTCACGTGAATCGCACGGTAATATTAAGTAAACGTGCATTTTAACGTTAAAAGTCTGTCAAAATATAGCCTGCAGTAATTGGCCATATTTTAACTCTTATTATTTCACAAACTATTGCTGAAAATAAAAATTTACTTTTTTATTTAATTTTCTAAAAACTTTCTTATTGTAGTATTTTAATTCACGAATTTCGGGACATCATGTATATTTTCATCCTTGAATTTATTAAAGACTGGAAGAAAATATATCAGATTAAAATTGTAAATTTAATCTATCTACATGATCTTTATCAAGCAACTTTATCAATTTTATCATACTACTATTTTTGTATAAGTACTTTTGATCATGCTACATGCAAAAATTATAACTTATATTGATTGTATAAAACAGATCGATCTAATAATAATTTTCATGAAAATAATAATTTGAGAGAATGCTTATTCCCGAATAAGAACCGAATACATCTGCGATAAAGCAAAGAGGGGCGAGTGTACATGGACGTTCATATACATAAACCCTTATAAAAATTTTTTACCGTTTTTAGCCCGTTTTTAGTCTGCAAAAACGGTTAATTTGAATGATGAAAACGTGCATTCCACTAAACAAGTATGGCTGCGTTTTTAGATAGCAGGAACTTAAAACCGAGTGATTAAAACAGAGTGCTATATCTGAGTCGTAGTAATGTATGGTCAGCATTTTTGAATGGTAAAAATGTACTGACGTGTAAATTTGAGGTGTAATTTGAAATGCAAAAACGTATATACGAATATAAAATACTCGTTCAGCACTCATAACAACCACTTACATGGTATATTTTAAAATAATGAGTTTTGAATAAAGCATAACCGATAGCATGAGGAAAAAAAAATCAGCTCGCTCCGCCGGGATTCGAATCGAGGCCTACAGATCTCCGAGTCTTTGCTACGAGGCTGTCATCCTACCACTGACCCACATAACTTCTACGTTGATATTAGCTTTTGTGCTTATTTACATGTACCTTACAAAAGATTTTAATTTATTATATACAATAGTAATTATATTTAATATATGAATTCTCTGTACACATATGTATATAACTATTATATACATATATACACACACATATATAAAATATGGTATATGTATATTATATAAATATTTGGTTAATACATTATTAAATTCATGATTTTTTATTACATAAATGCTCCATAAATAAATATGCATACTTGTAAAGCTATAATATCCTATATATTGCCGAAAAATTACAATTTTTTCTCTGCAGTTATCATCTTTGTTGATAATTAAACATTGACGATAACACTCAAATCACAATTTTAAAGAAAAATCGAATATTATTGAGTTTTAAATGCGTGTATACCGATAAGCACGTCTACAAAACTAATAAATCATAAAATTAGTACAATATTACTCGGTAAAAAATTTTTTATGAATATGTATAAATATGTATAAACATACATAAATATTCATAAACATACATAATTTTATGAAATATGTCCGTACATGTTCATACATATTCCTTCTTTCTTTTGTACAATTACTTTTTAGTGTAATAGAGATAACAATAGTAATGTGAACACATTAAAAATAATTAAAAGGATAGAGGAAAGCCCCCTATTATGAGATAGGCGCCTAATATGAGATAGCGGCGTTTCTGCTAAACTAATAAACGTTATCTATTGATTCCACCATAAATTTATTGCTCTTGGATTGAAAACTTTTTAGTAGAAAATTCATTATTAGATCATGCCTATAGTTATTGTAAAACAAGATTTTAGAATTTGGATTGGTACTCTTCATCAAGTTTCATTGAGATGAGCATTTAAACTTTGTTTATTACTTAATAAATAAATATTTGGCAATAAATTCTTCATGTAGTGATAGAGTAAGGTCGTACTAATAGAAAAATATGGAATATGTTGAATTGTTTAATTACAGAAGTTAGATTTGATGATCGTAAAATTATCAGGTGTGGAAATCGTAATATGAGATACCCAGGGTATTCCTAATATGAAATAACACATGCTCCTATGTTATAGTGAAAATCGTTGCTAAAGTATAAATGTTATTGTACAATAATAAACGAGACAACCGGAATGAACGTCGAGTGCCTATATATCCAACTACCTGAAAACGAGTTCTGCATATAATCTATTGCATGCTCATTTTTCGCGCACGCTGGTTGTGTTTGTTTGTATTTTAGAAACACACACACACATTAAATAAAGTTTTTTAATTACAATACTGATACTTTGCGTTTTACTATCGATTTCTCAGGGCATCTCATATTAGGAGTACAATTTTTTGACTTTGCGATTTGCTCACTTTTTACATTTCTTTAATTAAAAAAAAAATGGAATTTGAATTAAATTTTATGTAATGTTATCTTAAAGCTTATTAAATTCCCTTCAAAATGACATATTATTATTTTAAATTCTGCTTAATAGACTTCTAGCATTTACCCAAAATGAACTTGGTATCTCATAATAGGGACCTTTCCTCTAATTTTTATACTATTTATTTTAGAAAAAAATTACTTATGTGTATAAATTATATATAAAATTATGCACAATTGTGTACGAGCAATTTTTTTAACATTTCTCCAAACTTGTTTTTTTCTAAAACGAACAATACAAAAATTATCCCTTTAATTACTTTTTATTTTCACCTTACTATTGTTATTTCTATTACACTAAAAAGTAATTTTACAAAAGAAAGAAAGATTTATGAATATGTATGGACATATTTTTCATATATGATTATACGTATTTATGAATATTTATGTATGTTTATACACATTTATACATATTAATGTACAAACATTTTTTTACCGAGATATCAGTTTTTTGCTCTTAATCACTTCAATATTAACAAGGACACGAACTCCCGTAAGGATGTCGATCTTTAATAGTATTTCGTCAGTGACAATGTTGACATTAGGTCTGTTCTTTTTCCACCTCAAGTTCTGAACTGGTGTACACTAATGTATAAGTTAGAGTGAGACAGGTATAATTTGTTTCACTCTAACTTATTGCACTAATTCAGAATTAATCCAGAATTCTTCGAAAAAGAACAGACCTATTATATAGTAGACAACTCAAGCAATGTCAACACTGCCGACTATGCGAACTTTGCCCGTAACATACAATAATAAGTGATCATTAGCGTAATGTATGCCGCACTTATCGAAAATTTAATTTATCAAGTACCGTATATTAGGTTTAAGATAAATAAATTATACTAATAAAAACGTTACACTATCTACTATTTTATAAAAAGACTTAAAAATACGAAATATTTAATTTTTATACTTAAAAGTGTTTTATGTACACAAGACTTGTTTAA
This sequence comes from Trachymyrmex cornetzi, assembly GCF_001594075.2. NCBI lineage: Eukaryota > Metazoa > Arthropoda > Insecta > Hymenoptera > Formicidae > Trachymyrmex > Trachymyrmex cornetzi. Next base: position 2,486,934 of record NW_017295861.1, on the reverse strand, counting down.
TACATATAGTTATACGTACATCCTGCGAATTGGCTTTTATGCTCCTGTATTATTTTTTATGATAAGTAAATGCATGTGTTTTTAACTATGTTTCGTATTGAACGAAGCTGACTGTTCTCAAAAATACTCATCGGCTAAAAAACAAGTATTAAAAATGGGAAATATACTAAAAAATATTTATATGCATACTCGCATATACGTTCACTAGAAAACGGACAATCTCCTCAAAATATTCCCGCGTATATTCGTCATCGTTCCTTCGCCATACACTGCAAGTGCTCGAGAGTAGTGCGAGAAACGGTTAAAAACGGTCCATATGAAATGTAAAAACGGTGAAAAATTTTTATAAGGGTATGCAAAAAGATATAGGCATATATGTACAGTATATACGTGTCATCTCACGAACTGATCCCATTTTCCAAGCCTATAAAAAGAGAGAGACATAAAAAAAAAACTGCGATTTTACGAGAAGAAAATGAGATACCATCGATAGCGGTCGATTCGACACGAGCGTACATTTTTCCGCCGGGTATTTGTACGTCGTTAAGTAATGGATCATAATCATCGTCTAAATCCTCGTCACTCTTTAGTTTCGCAATGATCTTGCGTCTTTGTTTCGTACCGACTGATTGCATAGCTAAAAGCACATTGGGGGACTGAATGCCGAGGGTGGATATCAACACGTCCGTCCCGTACACGAACGCCGCGCCGACGAGAAACCCAACTGCGACCGGCACGAACGCGTACTCGCCCTCCGCTCCGTACATCTTGCTCTCGGCTGCCATTTCGATCGCCGGTGCCAGCAATGACCAGTAACTCGCGGCCGTCATCACGCCAGCGGCGAACCCCAGGCTGACATCGAGGAGCTTGCGCTGAAACGGAAACGAATCATTATAGACATATAAGCAGCTCTGTTACTCGAAAATTTGGCTGAAGGGATTGAGAAAAGGAGACAAATCTTAGCATTTGCTTTTTTTCGTTTTTTTTTTAATCTGTGCGATCCTTCCGAGCTATCAAGTTCAAATTTGGGATGGAACATTCGACATTTTTTCTTTTGCAGTTATTATATTTTTTAAATAGTTTTTAGTATACGTGTATATATATACTCTTTGAAATCTTTAAAAAGGAATATAATTTTAAAGAGTGACAATTGAGCCATTGTTGAAAAAAAGTAGGCTTAATTGTCAATTTTTAAGAGCGAGATTTTACTCTTTACACGGAGAGAATTTTCTTTTAAAATTTACCC
>NW_017295861.1:2457836-2485566 GCF_001594075.2 Trachymyrmex cornetzi | reverse complement strand
AATGTTGTCCCACGACTGTCATATTTTCAGGGTAAATTCTAAGAAAAAATTCTCTCCGTGTAGAATTACATTCCACTTCAAAGATCTTAGAGAGTATTTATTCTGGAATTATTTATATATACATATACAGTGAGCGCAAAAAGTATTCGTACAGATAAAATGGTTTTTAAAAAAACTTTATTTTTAAAAAGTAAATATTATCCAGCGAAAAATGAGTCATCGAATGAGTCACTGACGAATGAGTTGAATCGATATCGATACGATGACTCAACATCAATTTGACATCGATTTGACGTTTAATTGGCGATCATTTCTTGTTGGGTAATTAACAATTTATTCATAAAAAATAAAATAGACTATATGTTTCTTAAAATTATATGTACCAAAAAGATGTGTATTAATTATAGAAAATATATCATCTGAAAAATTAACGAAAATTAAAAATTGTATTGTTTGGATGCTCAACAAGTATTTGTACAGTCGATAAATTTAGCTTCTAAAATCAGAAATACATGCGAAGTTCGTTTGTTTATATTAGAACAGAATGTATTCATTGTAAAATTGCTAATTTATTGTTTACAAATAAGACTTTTTTTTTATAAAAAATGTCCGTATACGAATACTTTTTGCTCTTACTGTATATACATATATATACATATATATATAAAAGACGCGCAATGTTAGAAAAATAATTCCAGAATAAATACTCTCTAAAATCCGAGCTAAAATCTTTGGAGTAGAATGTAACTCTAAAGAGTAAATTCTCGCTCTTAAAAATTAACAATTAAATCCACTCTTTTATAATATGTTAAATAAGAAAAATATAAGCAGTATTCCAGAATTATATATATATATTTATACATATATATATATATATAATTTTGAAATACTACTTATATTTTTTTTATTTAACATATTACTCTATGTGAAAATTCTTTCCATATATTTAAAAAATTTTTTACGCTATTTATGTATCTGTTTTATATATAATATGAATTGCAAAATGTCAGAATAATTAAACTAACATTATTTTAATGTAAAAAATAAACTTTAATGTTAAACAATTTTAATAAATGTTATTTTAGACTAGCCAAATTTTACTAACAAATTATACCTAACTCAAAAAAACACTTCGATGGAAATTCACCCAGGAGTATTCATTAAACAGTGCGACTTCACATTATAATCTTTTTGTTCCTTTCTTTTCATTATTTAGTAGGTATTTATTTAAAAAAAATACTATTATTTTAAAATATTTATCAGGGATCGATATTATGTGTCTATATACTTGAAATAAAAATAACTCATTGATTGACAGTTGCAGTAATAATCTAGATTTCTCTTGGAATCACGTGCATATTTGCTTTTTCTGGCCAAGGTGATCTGCAACTCTGATTTAGCTTCCGTCGAGACATCAGGGGTGCGGTAGGTGTTTATTTGAGATATACACACATTAGACTTATAAGAGAATATATAAAAAATATTGTGTCAACATTTTACAAATAACTCATGTCTTATCTTATATAATGTATATTAACGCGTCGGTATGCGATGGGCAGTGTCAAAGTCTTGGATCGATCCAAAATTTATATACGATACCAATTAGATAATTCCTAAAGCAAATATAATACCAAGATGTTTATCAAACATTAACGGAAAGTTTAAAATAATCCCTTTTCTCGATATTTACTTCACAGCTTAAATATGTACAGCACAGAAAATAATATGGATTGATTTCTGTACATTTGTGTGTGTGTGTGTGTGTGTGTGTATATGAGAGACAATACAAATATTTTTGCGATGACTTTTTGCCGAATTTCAACGATGGATATAAGAAATGCAAATTTAACTTTAAAGTCACATAATTCAATCAAAAAATCATAAAAAAATTTTTTAAAAGAATTTTATGGGTAAAACTGCACTTTTTAATAAAAATATTTAAATTAAAACAATAATTATTTTACTGCGCAGCAAACTGTTAAACGTACGTAATTTTGAGTAACATAATAGGGTGATCTTTGTTAAGAAACAGAACTGTAAAAATTTTTTAAAAAACGATCAAAAATAAATGCTTTAAAATGCTTTTTTTTTTATCTTTAAAATGCCTTTTTATCTTCTAAAATACTTTTTTATCTTTTGTCCGCAACAAAACGTTTTTCATCGGTTTATTACAATGATGCGAAAATGGTACAATTTTGCGCGTTTTGAAAATGTTTCCTATTTTTTATTAAATAATATATATATATATATATACATATATATGTGATTAAAGCAATGTTTATCGAGTTACAAGCTTATTACTATCTGATTTAGTACTAATTCTAACATATGGATAATATAGGCTATATATGTATATATATATATACATATATATATGTATACATAATTAAAACTTGGCACATCTGAATTGCAATGTACGTAGATTACGCTTGCACAATTTTTTATAATATACTGTAAATAGGCTTAAGTAGTGACTAGTTAATAAGTTAAATAAGAAGTCAAAAAGAGAGTTAACTTTTAACTTAATTTAGTTATCTAAATGCTTACATGATATCTCGTACGTTTCAGCTCAATTCGAGCCATCCTCAGCGATGTACAACTAATTATTGTGTGCTTTGTGTCGTCTTTATTATTGCCATTGCTGTGTGCAACTGGTGTAATCTTAAGCTATCAGGTTTAAGATTGTTGAGCCCGTTGCAAACATCAATGCAGATTACAACGGGCTCAACAATCTTAAACCTGATAGCTTAAGATTACACCAGTTGCACACAGCAATGGCAATAATAAAGACGACACAAAGCACACAATAATTGGTTGTACATCGCTGAGGATGGCTCGAATTGAGCTAAAACGTACGAGATATCATGTAAGCGTTTAGAAAATACACGGTAAAAAAAGGATTACGCAAACGATTACTGCGGGACCACTCTCACTTGCCCGATAATTTTAAAATTTTATATTTTAATACTGAGAGTCAGAGGCACATCAATATTAATTTAGTTAATTTTAAATAAATTAATTTTTAACTTAATCTAGTTACTTTTAAACTTTAATTTATTAACTTTTTCTTTTTAAATTAAAATTTTTTTGTCTCTCTAAACGATAATATCTTTTTTTTTGTATAATCTTAAATGTTAGAAAGAGAAGTTGGGAAAAAGCTCAATGATTATAGTGATGGACGTGATGTTCATAGTGCCCAAAGATGAACGTACAAGAAATTGACAAACTTTAAAGTCTACATTTAGGAAAGCGTTATCAGCGCGTTTGCGTTATTCTATCTTTGTTTTACGTCTAATGAGCGATAAAAAGAGAATTACGCAATAGCACTGCTTCCGAATGCAACCTTTAGTTAAACATAAAAGTCGGTACTCATTAGTAAAAACCGACTTCATTTTAAAATTTACAAATAAAATATTAAATTTATCTGATAACTTATATGGTAATTATTTCGTTATTTAAAGTTTATATTGTAATTGTTTCGTTATTTAAAGTAATTCGATTTTAAGAAAAATTAAGAAATCCTGATTTAATAAAAATAATATATTTCAAAACTCTAATTCAAGTTAAATAAAATTAATTTTATTTAACTTAAGTTAATGCGGTCTTAACGCAACTTTAAATGAGTTAGTTTTTTTTCAATTTATGCAACTTTTATAATGTAACTAAATTAATTTAATAAGTTGTTAACTTTATTAGTTTAGTTTAAAAAAATATTAACTTATCCAACTCCGACTGTAAACTACGCAAATTATACTTCATGAGCTATTACCTACTCATTATATATTGCGGAATTCATGTAATATGAGGTGCACATTCATTTATTGCATCATATATTGTATTTATAATATGTAGTTGTTTTATGTTGGTGCTATAAGAAATTAAAATAATATAGATAAATAAAACAACATAATTCGTTCATTTATACAGAAAATTAACAAACAATACTTTAATAATAATAATATCAATAAGTATAATGAATTAAAATAAGGTCAGCATATGAACTTGCAAACGCAGATGTTTAATAATTACGGTATCGCACGAACATCTGCGTTCGCAAGTTCTTCTTGGCCTTAACTCAATTTATTATAGTTCAGAAAATCAATTCGTTTACGCCGCAATTATTTAATTACTTGAGGCGTCGTCTACAATACACGGAGTAAGAAGTAAGAGTAAGAAATTAACCAATCACAGTCGATTATTCTTCTCACATTCGACTGTGATTGGTCAATTTCTTACTCTTATTTCTTACTCCATGTATTGTAGATGACGCCTTAAGATCCGCGATTTAAATCTGCTTGACAACGTAAATTTGCAAATCTTATCATATCGTGTTCATTGAGTATTAATACGTTCGATTAAATTAGAAGCAAGATTTATTATACTGTTGTGATAATGTCAGGCGAAATTTACTGACGCGAAGATATCCAATGCTAGTTGCATTTCCGTGAAAATTATTCTCTAAATCTGAACCAGTGGATAATCACTGACATCAGTGCCAAGTATGTCACTGATAATCAGTGATGTGAAATTCCTAACCTAGCTAACCCTTATTATGTGATCTAATTAATCTTATTTTAGTGCATAAATTCAATGAATATAGTATTAGAAGATTGAAATTAACATATAAATATCAATATTAGAATATATAATGCTCAAACCTTCTTTCTTTTTTAATTCAACTTCACTGATTATCCAGTGCCAAATACGTCACTGAGTGATTAGCGAATAGTGGCATACTTGGCACTGATATCAGTGATTATCCACTCTGATTCAGATTTAGAGAGTATAATCAATATCAATTATACCACGATATCGGAAGAGAAAATTGTATTTTGATATCTTACTATCGTATCTAGATTACAGAATAAAGAAAAAATAAAAGTATAAAATACACTAATTAAAAAAATTAATGAAATCTAACGATGTGATTATTACATTTCGCGCCATGACGTAAAGATGACTACACAGAAATTGCAAAAACTTTTTTTTGATGGGTTTCGACAACTTGCTCACTAAGAGATTGGTTCTTGCTTATGAATCTAACCGTTCAACCGCTCTACGAGAAAGACTGAGTTTCGAATTCCATTGAAACAAAAGTGTTGCAACCTTTCTGTGACCGGTGTATATGGTCAACGTAATACTACAAATTCTTTGATTGGTCAATTCATAAAACTCTTTCTTCGAATTGATGAATCAAATGTTTTAAAGCATTCATAGTGAGATTCTTACCTAATATGTTACGACGTTAGAATCAAATTTTAACTTGAACCCGCAAGATAACGGTTTTAACATTCAACTGGAATTGCCGCTAACAGGCACCTCTCAGCAAAAAGAACTTTGCCGCCTTTCTTAATATTTTTAAAATTTTTAAATAAGATATTTTTTTTAAATATCTTTAATATCTTTATAATAAAAATTTGAATATATATATAAAATTTCTTTAATTTGCGAAAAATAGTTTATAATTATAATAAAATATTTATTAAATTATTGGCATAAATCGAATTATGAACAAGACGGGCGCGTCAAGTATGCTGCTGCTTTTCGATCTTACTCATTTTCGATTTTTTATTTCTACAATATTATAAATTACACCATTTGAAAATTAATTTATTTTATGGAGATTCAATTTTCCGTATAATTAGTGCAGAGTCCTTTGATGAGGAAGTAACATTATAAATTAAAGAGTTTATATACGTATTAACAAAATTCTAATAAATATTCATCCTTTTATTCAAACTTTTGTTTGGTTCGACTTATTCGTTTAAAAGTTGCTTAAAAGCGCAGTAAAATACGATCACTAGCGCGTACATGAAGCTATTATATGCTAAATTATTCAACATTTCGTTGTTTGACGTATAACGCAGTTTCACAGTATAATTACACTCAGAAACCTATTTAGTTGAATCAACCAAGGATTTGTTTGCCCATATCCAAACAAGAAATTAATCGATGCAATAAAATAATTTAGTTGAAGTAAAGCATTTGGTTATTGTAACATTTTACTTGTTTCTGATAGATATTGACATCTGATAAAGTTGTTTATAATAACCAAATGTTTGGCTTCAACTAAATTATTTTATTGCATCAATCAAAGATTTGTTTGCCCATATCCAAACAAGAAATTAATTGATTCAACTAAATGGGTCTCTCAGGGTATGACCAAAATTTTTTGTTGAAAAAACCTAAGAAACTTAAAGTTTTTTAATTTCAGTAACTTTTAGTATTGCATCGTCCAACCTGATAAGTATCCTTAAATATGCTTAAATACATGGCGGCAAATGTACAATACGGAAAAATTTGTTATCAAGATCATTATAGATATGCAATTAACGTAAGGTACTTTCCGCGGAACAGACCAACTTCGCGAAATTCTGCGTATTCTGCCACTTGTTACGAAATAATAAGTGAAGTTATCGAAGGCCATCAACCAGTTATCGAAGTAAACTGTTGTATGCCAGACGCAATGCATTTTTAAATATTGAAGAAAGTAGAATATTATTTTTTCTTGATTAAATTTTATTCAAACAATACAAGTAAGATTAGTACAATAGTATACTGACAACGAGTCCATTGATTGGAGTCAAAGCTCAAGATGAATCTTTACATTAATAAGCAGCACAATTCTTTGTTAAAATCATAATTAAATAAAAAAATGGCACATCTCAATATGAAAAGTAAATATTGATTCGAAAAATTCTAAAATTTCTAAAATTAGAAATAAGAATTGGGTTAGAGCCAATAATTGAGAAAGACGAAGTAGATAAAGATAAATCCTATTAGATGATTTTATGAAAAAGTCAAGAAATTATTACTTATAAAGTTGCAGTATAAATAGCGCAATAAAAAATTTAATCTTATATCAAGAATAATATATTAGAAAATTTGGAGAATAAGTTGCGTTGCAAAGTAGATGTAATACAGTAGTAAGATAGTTATAAGATAAGGTAATAATAAGTTAATTATAGGTAAAATTAGTCGTAAGATATCATTTGTATTGAAAAACGAAATTAGCCATTGTAACTAAAGCTCTATATTAATAAAAATAGCGCATTTATTTTATCTAAGCGAGTCGTCGCTTCGATAAACAACCGCCTCTTCCTATTGGCTGCTTTCCTTATTGCGTTTTTCTATTTATTTTGACTGCCATATCAGACTTTTTGGACCTGGCAGACTTTTGTGTTATTTTTTATTAATATAGAGCTTTGTAACTTCTCGGAGGACAATAAAGCATTATAATCTAATATTAAGGTTCTACACATAATAAAAAAATATTATAGGAACACAAATAAGTATCAGAAATAAAGAAATTTTAGGTGTGGGTGTGTGTGTGTGTGTGTAATTCAGAAATTAAAAGTAATACAAATGCACATTGGATTTTCTCTAAATTCTTTGGAGAGAAATATTACTTTAACAAAGAAAAGCTATGAACTGTTTCTCATCAATTTTTATGAAACTTGGCGCGCGTGTTCAGTGTTCCCTCCTGATATAACATTATTCCATTTTAGCTGCGCATAACAAAGTGTTTTTGAGATATTTAAAATTTTTTTAAATTTGTTTTTATTTCCATATTCAAGTAAGTAAAAATGCTTCATATTGTTTTATTATTCATTACCACATGTATGTTACGCAAATTCGTTCTCTGTACTTTTTAAATTTCTGAAACTGTAAGAAAAATATGATTAAATTCAGAAGAATGCGATTCAATATAGACTTATTTTTTATTTATTTTATATTGTTTTTATATATGAAATGAAATTTGTAAAAACAAATAAAGCATAAGGTCTTGAAGCATTACAAACATGGCGCAAAATATGCAAGCTTACATTCATATTTATTTTCATGTACATTCATAGGAAAATTTAACGTCAATAACATTATTAAAAATTTTGCGTTCGAAAATTAATTTTGTTTCAAGACCCCATGCTTTACTTGTTTTTATGAACAATTTCATCTCACAATATGTAAAGACAATATATAAAAAATAAATCTATATTGAATCGTATTCTTCTTATTTTTAATTTAATCATATTTTCTTACAATATAGGTTAAAACCGTGGTGAGAATGTAAAACGATATGGATAAAAAGGCATACATCACGCAAGATCTGGATGGCTATAATATTTTATATTTTGATAAATTATAATACAATAAAATAAACATTTCGGTCTTAAGTTCATCGTGTATGCCTTTTTATCTATATCATTTTATATTTTCTTACATTTTCAAAATTTTAGAAGTGTAGAGAACGAATTTTCGTATATATGTGATAATAAGTAATGAACCAACCATGAAACACTTTTACTTATTTAAATATAGAAATAGTTCTCGAGAAATAAAAATATAAATTTAAAAAAATATTTAATTCTCGAAAATATATAATTTGCTATCTGCGGCTAAAATGGAGTAATATTAGATATATCTGAAAAGAACATTTAATGCTGCTCGCTAAGTTTCATAGAAATCAATGAGGGACAGTTTATAATTTCCTCTTGTCAACAGCGAAACTGAGCCAGTCTAAAAAAAAAAGAGTTGTTTAATTTTCAATTTTTAAGAGTGAGATTCACGCTAAAAATTTTAGAGAGAATACCTATAAATAAAAATATAAAATATATAAATATTTATATATTTATATGTTTTATATCTTATTTGTATCCAATGTATCCATTATACATTACATTTAATCTCTATTCTTAAAATTCTTCTATTTCTATTCCTGTTATATTTATTCCAGCAATATTTGCTTTGATACGTTTAATTTTTCCATTTCTAATTTTTTTATTTCTAATATTTAATATTTATCCCTGTCCCTAATATTTCTTCCATTGTGTGCAATATGTCGTTTGACTCAAAATTCAAGAACCACTAAATACATCACCTAAAAAACGTATGCTCACTCTTTAACATCCAATGCAGCGTTTTCTCATTTTTTTCTCCCATCGTTCCGATTTTTCCATCCATATGAATCGTAAATAGCCGAGCGTAATCTTGTCTGGATGAGAACGCACGACACGTATCTATGTACAGAAGTTCGACTCTCTTCAATGATATATTCAACTCGTACGCGCGCGCGAATTAAATTGCATGAAGGAAGCGGCGGATTATGCAGGCCCGCCAATCGCTGTGTGTCGTCGACGGCGGCGGTTGCGACTTCATCGAAGTAACGAATCTAAATTTAAATGTGAAGAATCGCAATAGTCCCGCTTATCTAAATATTTTTGCCCTTTTCTCTTGAGAACGATGGTTGTTCACGAGCGAAATTCAAAAATTTGCACGCAGCGAAAAAATATCCAATGACCTTTGAAATATTACTTTCAAATATTATTGATTAAAAAAGGTGTATTTATTTATATTTACGTGACATTTACGAATAGAAGAAATGAAAAATATCATTGGTAGCACATATTTATTATAGCAATACAAATTACGAAGTTGAAATAAACAATGTATTTATGATAAAATTAAAATTCAATTAACCGACACCAATTAATCTTAATTTCCCAATAACCATGTCTTTTTATAACTCTTTTACATTTAGAATAAAGGGATTAAAATCTAGAAAAGACAAATTAAGTAAGTACGTTCATTATTTTTTTCACATCTCTCTTTACATCTCCTATCTTTAAACCACGTATTATACAGAGAGGAGAAAAAAGTGTAAAGAGTGTAATTGAAAGACGCGCGTCAATAACAGAAAAGTGTACTACGGTGCGCAGTTGAAAACAGTGCGGATGCTCTCTTCGAAGCGAGTTGCGAGAGTTTCGCGCACGGGCGGATGCGCCGGTAAGGTTAAGTCTCCTCCCACGGACCAGAACCAGAATCGGAGATTCTACGCAAAGGGCGTATAGGGAACTGGGCGCGAATTGTCCCGAAGGGACAGTCCTCCGGTCGATACTCACTTGTTTCCCCCGAATGATGATTACGAGCGCGGCACCGGCCGCGGTGAGGGCCCACGTGAGCAGGGTTCCGAGGAGCGCCTGGGTGATCGCTGTGTGATCCTTGAGCATCGCGAGCCTCCGTCACATCGGGCGGGAGAGACAGATCCTACGACCGGTCGACCGTGTCCCGTGGCGGACTGCCGTGTGTGTGCCGACGCGACGAAATGAAACGGAGCGAGCGGGCGTAAACGTACGCGAGAGCCGAACGGCGCGGCGCGGCGCGAGATCTCCGGTCTTGCGGCACTTCGTTCAGTCCCCCGCGCTGCTTATCTCAACCATGGCACCGCGCGCACCACCGACGCACGGACCACTACTACGTCGCCACCATACGTTCCTATACTACCACCAACGTGCACCATGTGCGCGTATTGCGACGACGTTACCGCTCTCCGGCTCGTCTCTCTCTGCGTCGTCCCTGTCGTATCCGTCAATCGCGACTTCCGAATACCGTGGGCCGCGTATTACGCACGTTGCGTACACGCACGCGTTTTCTTTACGTCATATCTAACTAAAGCTCGTATCATACTATAGATTACAATTAGAATACATGACTAATCAAGAGAAGGAAGAAAATCGATAAACTTTAATAAACTTTATTTTGATCGGTCAGTAGTTAAAATTGGTCGATTAAATTTCAGGCTAAGGTTCGCTTGATGCTTCGAATGCTTCGAAGCGCTTTTTTATTGTTCTGTTAGTAGAATTCTTTCTTCTAATTGGTCAGTCGGACACTTCGAAGCGCCAAATGGACCGCACCTGTAGAGTGCAAATGCAACGTTGAATAATCAGAAGAAAGAATTTTACGAATTGACAATCAAAGAAAGCTTTAAAGCATTTGCAGCGTGAAACGGGTCACATCCTCAGTCTCTAGTCTGGTATCGGCTTTAGCCCGGATCGATAATAGATTTTTAAAGCCGTAAGGAATGGACGAATCGCAATTAATTATTCTCCTCGCATTCGACTGTAATTGGTCAATTTCTTACGGATTAAGGTTTAAAACATGTATTGTAGATCCAGACTTATCGCATCATCAATTAAGTTGTATCGGTTTTAGGTGTGCTCAAAACGCCCACGTTGTATCTATATTTGCGTAACTGATTATTGGCCGTTAAACACAAACTGATGGATGCTTTCCAGCAAGAGATACGGATGATACACAGTGACCGGTATTCATAGTCGGTTCTTATTTTAACGGGCCTTCTACAATAAGCCATTAGTCATAAATCAGAAGTCGGACTAAAAATTGATGACTGTGATTGGTTAATTTTTAGCTTCTGACTTCTGATTTATGACTAATGGCTTATTGTAGAAAGCCCATAAGACCGTCTTAAGTTATGTCTTAAGTCGCTAATGCGGCCTTCTGATTGGTTCATGATATTTTAAGACTGTACTTAAGACGGTCTTAAATATAAGATCCGACTGTGAATACCGGCCAGTGCATCACAGTGAATTATTATGCGGCGTCTACAATACATGAAGTATGAAGTAAGATTAAGAAATTGATCAATCACAATCGAATGTGAAAAGAATAATCGACTGTGATTGGTCAGTGGTGTAGTTTCTTACTCCGTGTATTGTAGACGACGCATTATACATCCTTGTTATTTGTCAATATTAAACAAAAAGAAACGCTCACTGTGTTACACTTATCTCTAAACATGTATTACATCAATTTCCTACTCAATGTAAATATAATAACATTGCATCAATATTATAATTTGTTGCTATATAAATGTAAATATAATATACAATATGTTGTACACACGGGGGCATAAATGCCTATCCGTCTGAAGTTGCATGCGTATTGAAGAAGGCACGAGAAATACTGAGAAGACGTGAAAAGACATGACTAGACATTTTTGTCCTCGTGTATACGTACATAAATATTTTTCACGACATAAGATAAATGTTGTTTTATTTTTGTTCATGGGATTCCACGAAAGATAAATTTTGTGTCGCGACTTGTATTGCCTAAATGGGAAACACTTTACCGTAACAATTAGGCTTAATCTATTGTGCAGTTTAATGTATTCTTTTTGTACCGTTCTTCCTTTACCGTTTCCTTTTTCTTGCTTTTTATTATTTTTTATCTCTTGGCTTTTGCCTCTTATTCCTTTCTTGGATTTCTGTCATTCAAAATAAAAATTGATGAATTTAGGAAGAAATAAAAAAAAACGTGATAAGATTCACGATTAATTAGTCATAGCAAAGAAGAAAAAGACAAGAGATAAAGAGCAAGCTACAAGAAGAACAAAAAGTACATTGTAGATTAGGCTTTACATTATTAAGTAAGAAATTATATAAATGATGACATGTAACGATCGATTGAAAAATAACTTGATTAATAATTTATAAAATATAATTTACAAACTTAATAACTAAAATTCAAATTGAGTTTCAGTCGACAAGTAAATTAAGGGCGACTTTGATCAAACTCCGATTAATTTAATCAACGGTTAATTCGACCGGCAGAATTGTTTAAAATCTCTAATATACAGTTCGTTATTTTCAATTCGTTTCATCAAACATAATTCTATTGATTAATTCAATAGTTTTATTCGTATATTACTTAAAATATTACTGATTAAATTAATTGAAATTCGGTCAAAGTTGAATTCGATTCGTATATCTTCCAATAATCGGTGGAAACAGTGCACGAATAGCGAGACGCAACGCGCATGCGCGAGAGAGTAGCGCGGCCAATGAGCGCGTCCGCGCCTCTCGCGTTCGGCCAGTCGGCCGCCGCGTTCGATTAATCGTACGATTGGCGCGACTTTCGTCCGTGTCGGCGCCGCGTCTCAAGGTTTCGTCCGCGCCGGTTATTAACGATGTCAAGGCGTTTACCTTGATCAACAATGTACAACGGTGAAACCGCAGAACGCGAGCGTTGTCGCGACGCGTTTTGAGGCGCAGTTTTTTTTCGCAACGGGATGAGACTTCACGAGACTGCTGTTGTCGTCGCTGTCGACCGCGAGGCCACCATCTTTCCGAGCCCGGCAGTGCCCAGCAGACGACGCGCGACGCACCATCGGAGTAATCGGACTGTCAACGTGCAAACATGGCGTCCGCAACGGTAGGTATACAACGCCTTGATTCTTCCCCGCGATCGATCGTATACTGACGCCACATATTTTTTTTTAGTCGTGCCTAACCACGAGGTATCCGATTGTCTCGTAAAACGAAAATAAGTGTCGTTTCGTTACGGCAGGGACTGGGAGTAATAGTTCTAGTCGCCGATAGTGGGTGGAAGGTCGTCACTCTGACATTCGCTTGCGCATTTCCGTACGTATTCCTGGCGTACACTGCGGAAGAGTTCGTAATATGGATAATCACGCCCTTTGCGGAAGCGAATGCGGGAGTTTCTCGGGGTTCAATTTCGTGTTCTCTTTCCTCCTTTTGTATTTCACTCGAGAAACGGAGGTTGCGCTCCCGAGTTAATTCATCTCTCCACGTCATAGTGCATATAGATTTAATCCTGAAATGTCACTCATATTTTTCTCAAGTTGACACTACTTGGGTGAATTTGGGTGAAAATTCACCCACATAATTAAGAATCTTTTACACTTTTTTGTGTCCATGTTAGAACAACTAAATTTGATATTATTTTTTAATGTAAAAGCTTGAACTTTAAACAATGTTATTAAATGTTACTTTAAGCTGTCTAAATTTCAATAACAGAAATTATACGAAATTCAAAAAGTGCATGGGTGAAAATTCATCTACACTACCCACAGTAGCATTCCAAGATATTAATAAATGCAAGATAAATTGCATGGATATAAATGCATGCTCGATACTCCTTTTATCGAATGTTCCATGATCTCATTTATAGGTACCCTTACTGATGGATGACGACACGATTGCTTTTGGAGAGGAGGAGGAGGCCCAGAATTCCAACAAGCTTAAGTACAAATAAAATAATGAAGATCGTATATCTTTCAAATGCGAGTAGGCCATACTTTTGTAAGATAAAATATTGTTTTCTGTAATTTTAGACACCCATATGTTACGCTGTTTCACTTGGCCTTCCGGATAGCGGCTATAATAGTTTATTTATTTTGCGGCTTGTTTTCAAATAGTTTTATAGCAAGCTTTGTAACAGTGGTACTACTTTTATCGATGGATTTTTGGACCGTTAAAAATATTACAGGAAGATTAATGGTTGGCCTTAGATGGTGGAATTATGTGGATGACGATGGCAAAAGCCATTGGATTTTTGAATCTAAAAAGGTTCGCTTATTATATAAATTTGTATGTATATTTTAATTTATGTCGCTATGCAATGTAGTGATAAAAGTCTCTAACGAGAAAGTGCCTCTTTTATACCTCCTTTAGCATTGTATCAAGAAAATCATTTGATTCTATACTTAGATACGAAGCTTGTATCAATGTTGTTACATTTTATATCACATAAATTCCACTTGCATAGATTACATTGAAATGTAGCTTTCAATTAGCATGTATATTTTTTCATTTGTCACGTTTCAGCAAACATTGATTTAATTGGATTGGTTATTCAAGGTTTTCCAGCTGTTATATTTTTATGCCCTTGGCACTTTCTAGAACTACTTGTATATTAATCAGATTATGTGTAGACAGTCACCTAAATTAATGTTCCATTCCAGTTGCTCCTTATTGTGGTTATTTATAAAATATGTATCTTAAATGATTTAGATAATTTAAATATCATTTTCTCTTGTACATGTGTAAGTCCAATGTCTATTATGTGCCCTGTGTTTCAGGGTGCACAACAGAACCGCATTAATGCAACCGAGGCGCGAATCTTTTGGTTAGCTCTGATTTTGTGCCCATTTTTTTGGTCAATGTTATTCATTGCAGCGTTGTTTGGTTTTAAATTCAAATGGCTTTTGCTCGTTTGCATTGCCATAGTTTTAAACGGTGCAAATCTATATGGCTATATCAAATGTAAAATGGGAAATGATCAAAATATTTCAACGGCCACAAGTGATTTCATCAGGAAACAAGTTTTTCAAAATGTATATTTTTATGAAACTAAATAATATATTTTCTTTTATACTTAGGTATCACATACTTATTTAAATTTATTTTACTACAGGTTACATCGATAATGACCAGGAGTCCACCAACGAATAATTCCAATCAACCAACTAATGTTATATAAATTATGAAACATTAATATATGTGTGTGTGCATGTGTGTGTGTGTCATTTAAAATTTATGTTTATAATGATAATTTAATATTTGCAATGTTTGTATATAAAAATAATGTTAGACAATATCTTATAAGTATTGTATGTATAATAAATCGTTATCGATCTTCAGGTTCTATATTATTATTATTACTTGATGAGATGCTTGTTTATCTGTTGTCTGGCCTGTTATACGTGAAAAGGTTAAAACGAATATTTATATTAAAAAGAAGGAAACATTTTTTATATGTTAGTACTAGTTTATTAATGCCGCAAGGCAATACATAATGTACACGGTATTTTTTTTTCTCGTCAACAGACTCTTCCTATTACACAATATTTATTTTGTATAGTTGTTAATTAGTAACATTGCATTTATCATTGTTTTTACCTCAGCCTGTTGTATTCTTTCTGGCAAGAAAGTATCACAAAATAATTTCCCATTCTTTCAACGATATTTAGTATTTGACTTATTCTTTGCATTTAAATTCATATTCTTCTTCGGATCCGCGACCGCAGTCACTTTACTGATTCATCTACAGATGAATTCGAGGCGATCTTATACACAATAACAAACTCGCTATATTGCACGGAGCTATAGTAGCCGATTGTATTTTATTATATTATCAAAACTGCTCCGAAGACACGCGCGAGTCGTAAGTTTTCAAGAAGAAGAATACAACAAACCACATATCGTTTTGCTATACATTTTAGATCATTAAAAAATTATAAAGACTAAGGGTTACTGTACTAAAATACAACATATACGAAAGTTTCAGGGAATGATACAAAAAACTTAGTGTAACATTACAATTATTATGTTATAATATAAATGTACGAATATTTTGTGGACTTCCTTGTAGCAGTAAATTTTAGTGAGTATAGATTAATGATATCAACTTATAACTAGTAGTATATTTATACAATAATTTAATTTTGTTTTTGGTAACATATTTTAGCTTGGGACTTTAAACGTGAAGCCATTAAGAAAGTTGGCAAAGTACATATGTTGATAATAATTACATTGAAATGTAATCACATAAATTTATAACTTATAAGTTTCAAATTCATAAGTTTCTTACGAAAGTTCTGCCAAGTTTAATGCTATTAAAACTTAATACGCTTTACAGTATTCTAAGAAGAATGTTTAATGGGATGAAACGCTTAATGATTTGTTACAGATGAATACTTATCATAATGATTTGAAAGTTATTCTTAGCAAAAGTCTTTTTCTCTTTTTAAGAACATTATAATAAAAACCACAGCGTGTACAGGGCGTTTGACTTTTTAAAGTTTAAGAGCTACTGGTTTTCTTCTTGAGAAATGTTCCCATACCAAGAACTACTTTACCAAAATTAGCAGTTAAAATAATTTAACTTTGTGAACGTTGAATGATTAATTATACACTAATAGGATAAAATATTTCAATGTGGAAATAAGTTAATGTTATTTACAGATGAAAATTGTTCAAATACCATTTATATAGTTTAATGTCTTAAAACATGTTTCGAATTTTGTATTTAGTATTTTCAATCGTTTGTAAGAAAGCTAATAAACGTTATCCAGTCATACACCATGTATAACATTTCATTAACAATATTTTAAAGAGTGTGAGTCTTTAAATACCGATTACAATCTTTGAAATTATACACACAAAAGATAAAGATATTACAAAATCATTTCCTGCCATTCGAAGCTATTCGTAATTTAATTTGTTTGAAAATGTTTAATAGGAGCATATTATATAAAGAAACTTTACTAAAAAGCAATGTTTCTAATAAATTAAAATTATAAAAGAAGTAATTACATAAAAAATATTGTATAAATATATATTTTCTTTAAAATAAAATGCTGCGTGTTAAATAGCTGCTTATGATTACATTCTGAAGGCCAAATAGTAAATCGTAATAAAAAAATCTGCTACCACATTGTAGAAACACTTAACATTATAACATAAAATGTGTCGCTAATTTAAAGTGTTATTTATGTAATGAACTTTGACATAAGGCAAATCGTAGAATTATTTTTACATCTAGTATTATCATTACATATTATTACAATTAGTACTATAATTATTACCATTACGTTATAAATTATGAAAAATGCCATGGTTGTAAATGGTTTAACAGGCAGTGAAAAATTTGATGTATTATATAATTACGTACATTTTAATATTAATAAAATATTTTAAGTACTTTTTCAAGCACAAAGAATTTATCATAGTAAACGTTGTATGAGATGGCCCTCAGTTTGTTAGAAAAAAATATCACACTAAAATGAATAAGTAATTTTTTTTATAAACCAATCTGTAAAAAAACTGCTCAAAAGCTATTATAGAAGTACATTTGTTAAAACAATACGATAAATACATAAAAAAAACGTAAAAAAGTATTTAACCAAATATAAAATTAGAAATAATAGATATCAAGAAAATTAAATATTACAGATGGATACAACGTACTGAGTAGATTTCACATTTTTTGTGTTAAAACTTAACACGGTACTCTGGAAAATACCGATATCTTTTTAAACATCTTCATGTCCTTATGCACACTTGTATTTCTTATGATATCTATATATATATATATATCTATGTATATATTACTTATCATTTTATGTATATATATATTTATATATTTATATAATGTTGCTAATGACAGACAGTGCATTTATGTACATTTAGTCACAGTTCCTGACCCTCGAACCACAATAACTAACGGTAAAAGGAGTATTCGAGCAAAATTGTATAAAATTGTGAAATAGCATTCCGTGTTGCATTACTTGCATAGTTTCAACATATCAAGAGTATTTCATAATAAATGTAGAATCATTATAGCCAAAAGAATGCCAAAAACCGGAGAAGATTTATGATCAATAAATTACTTTATTTAGATGACGTTATGTTCGTTATTGTACATGTACACTTTTTTAAAAATTATTTCTAAAATGTTAGCTACAAGATTTGCTATACCAAACAGTATCGTATAGGTTTCGAAGAAGGTGTAATCGAGCAATTATTGTCCTCGTAAACTGGAGAGCTTGCAATTTGAAATTGCAATACATTCATCCGAAGTCGTTATTACTATACAAAATGGATAATGTCACGGTAAAAATGATTAGTTGGTGCTTTTATAAAATCATATAATTCAATAGAATCATTAGTCACATTGATAAATATATTAATTATTTATTGGCGTTAAAATTAAAGCAGTCAATGCGTTTATTTTGATCAAATCAATTGACCACTAATCTTAAGAAAAAATATTCGATTGTATTATTCGCCAATACATCCAATAATTCTGTAGAATTATTAGAAATTTTATAAAATTACCAGATTAAATATTTTCACCGTAACAAATATATCATGTAGCGATGCTCTTCATTATGCGTTCTTGGCATTGATCTAGCATTTGAAAAACAAAATTTTATATTACAAACGTCGATGATTTAATGCATGGCACTCAGCGTAAATTTGATTTTAATAAGGTACTCGTAAGCTAAAAAAGCATTAAACTGATAATTGAATTTGTAATTATTCATTTCAATATATTCGAAAGGCAATTAGAAATATTCGAGGTAGAAGCTATATTGGAACTTTGTACATAAGGGTATCGAGGGCTTGGGAGAACAGTACACGAATTCAACATACAGTGCTTCTATTTAAATTAGTTTTTTTTTCTTCTTTTATAGAAACGTGCGCAAATTCACTTGCGCACCTTTCATTGAATAGGCACCGTTTCCTTTCATCCTTCTTTCATTCGGGTCCTTCTTTCATCCTCATTTCCCTAATGGCGTCGCTTAATCTATCCTTAAAACAATTTCTTATAATCTATCTAACATTATCATAATGAGAAGATCCCTACTGTTCATAGTGAGTACAGCATTAATAATTGTCAATTTGGCAGTATGGCAATTTTTTTGTTTCTTGTGAGCGGAAATTTTCATCTCTCTCTTTCTTTATTTTATAGTGGCTAAAGAAAGTTACTTGACTGCTTTTTCGATCCATTTTTCTTTCTACATTAGTAAGTACTCGTGGAATATGCCACGTACGGTAGGTTCTTGTTTTTCATAATGTGCGTTTTGCACATACAATCGTGCATTTCGATACTCTGTTTCTCTCACAAACATGGATGTCGACATCGAGACCATCTCGTTCCTCTATATAATTCGCTATTGAAGGAAGCACTCTTATCCTCAATAAATAGGAAAGATTTTGATCTTCACTGTCTCAGTTTGTAAGAGATACTATACACAGAAAATGCACTATGTTTCGAGTGGGAGAGAGATATGGTCGATATCTTCAGTCTAATCTTAAAATTAGATTTAGATTTAAAAATGTTTTTGCGAATGATCGACTTAATAATGGGATATGTTCCAATTCACTAATTCGCAAATATGATATCCTACCGATGAAGGTACATAATTTTGATTACATTGTCGTACTTGGCTGATTGATTCTTTGACGACGTAAATGCTTGGAAATTAAGAAGCATAAAAAAAGAGAACATATCTACGTGACATCGTACGACACGATCGCCCGTGTAATCACGTGTATTGTACGTACTTCTAAACGGCAGTTTTGACTCGCGTTACCGCAAGGGAACTTTCAAATCTAGTTTCTAAAAAGAGATTAGCCTAAACCGAATGCTTTTCAGTATGATTCCGCGCGTTTGCTATATCAGAAGTGAAAATTTCCGGCATATTTGCATTTACTGCAACACCATTGACTAAACATTTCATCTCTATATTAACTGCCCACGACACTAGTAATCGCATTACTATTGTATTTGTCCTTGGAAGGTACGAGTATGTCATACGACTTTATTGTACTAGACACGTCGTATTTTTGCTCTCTCGATATCTCTCTCGCCTCTTTGCCGATCTCGTTTGTCCCTCGACAGATCCCTCTGCTCACGAGTGTCGGCTTGTCAGTTGGCGTAATGATCGAAGGAGCCTAAATATTCCAAACTGGCCCGATAGCAGAACTGATATTGATCCTGTGACAAGAATATCGAAAATAAAATCACGATTACATGCACATAAATATATTGTACTTGCAAAGCATTGAAATTAGAATTTACAAACCTCGGTTTGAACCATAGCTGGACGTTGCGTGCGTAATATTCTCACAGTCTGGAATATGTCGACGACACCTTCGTATTGCATTCGTTCCAAAACGATGCTAAGCGTTATGAAGACACCCGTCCTTCCTACGCCGGCGCTGCAATGCACGGTGATCGGTCCGTCTTGACCGAATTGTTCCTTCGTTTTATGCACTTGTCCAATAAAATCGATGAAACCGTCGCCGGATTTCGGTACACCCTGTTCCGGCCAGTCGATGAACTGGAATTGCCTGACTGTGCGACTCGCCCCGTCGCGTGCGTCCGTCACTTTGAACTCTCGTAAAATATACTGCGGCATATTGTACTCTGCGATGGGATCCACGACGAAGCATTGATAACGAATAGATCGATCGGACGGCCAATACTGGTGGCATTTCTCTCTGCCCATCTCTTTCAGTTTCGTCAACATAACGACGATCGTAGAATTATGCTCCCAAAGCATACGCCAGAAATCGTCAGTAGTGTCGCATAGAGGACCTTGCGTAGCTATGTAAGCACCCCGATAGCGATATCCATCAATCAGACTCGCGTTTATATAATCGGATCCCTCGATATTACGCTGCGGTTGTAGGCATACTCTGGTGCACTCATAAGGCAGAATATGGACCAGTCGGTTTTTGTGTTTGTTACACGGTAGATTCGCGGATATAAATCTAGTTGAATCAGCCTTGATGTTGGAAAGCTTCTTGAATTCCAATTCCATTCCAGTTATATTGTCGATTTCCGGTTGCATGAGTTTTTGAATATGAGAATGTAAATTTCTGGCCGGTACTTCTGTATTACCGCAAATCACCGCTTCCAGTAGAGCGTCGTGATTGAAGATATATTGATCCTCCGTCTGTACCATGTAATTCCTTTGAGCACGTAGACATGTAACGTGGCCATAAATGTCGATCATCTTCTCGTGTTTGATCCTTTCCAACATCGAGTCTATAACGATGAAACAGCCAGTTCTTCCTACGCCCGCGCTACAATGTACCACCAATGGACCACTATCGGGTACATTAAGAGATCTAACTCTGCGCAGGAATTGCAAGAACGGTGCAGGGTGTTCTGGTACGCCATGATCGGGCCAGGCGGTGAATTGTAGCTGCTTTATCTCCCGCCGCTCGGAATAGCCCATTCGGCAAACTTGGAATGTACGAATACAGTAGGTCGCCAGTTCTTGAATATCGCTGATGGTCACGGTCATCTGTCCATAAGTCTCCGATCCCCTGGTAGGCCAATATTGATCGCATTTTATCCTTGTTCTCTCTTCCAACTTTGTCATCATCACGATCGTGCTGGTACGTAATTCCCAACACATACGCCAAAAGTCCCCGAATGTCTCCTGCAATGGTCCTTGGGTAGCCACGTATGCATTCTGCTTTCTGTAACCGTCGCAGTAATTGGCGTTGATGTAATCGGAACCCGGCATACCGTCAACTGTTTGAAGAATAACTCGCGAGTGATCGTACGCAATTACATTGGCGTAACGATTCTTCGATGCATTGATTTCCATATTGGAATGGTCCCACGTAAATTGTTGGCCGGGTTCTATCGACTCGTATTCTTGACTGAACTTTAGATTGTCATTCGCTTTCAGGCGTTCAATGTGATTGCCTAGTTCGCTAATAGGAATCGGCGGATGTGAGATCATGCCAGGAGTTTGGAAATTTAATCGTCGCATTTCTACCGGGTCCGATGGTGCGTGATTGGAACTTATATCTGCTGCCATGAGTGGTCGTGTAACGGCTGCTTGATCCGGCGCTTTACATGGCTGTCTTCGTCTGAAAATAATTAAGAGACAAATTTGATGTGCGCTCAATTTATCTATAAATTTTACTTTATTTATCTTTTATTAAGAAATACAACTCACTTTTTAATGACGAATAGAAGCACAAGGCAAACGCTAACCATCAATGCCGCGATTATAGGACCAACTACCCATACCATCCCTGGCTCTTGACCACTAGTTTTTACGGATACTTCCGGATTTCCGTCGGAAGGCGTGTTGGGATTCGGTCGACGTGGTGGCTCGCCAGGAGGTACTTCCCTCATGTCCAAAGATAAATATTCGGAAAACGGTGACGACGTGTATAAATGCTGAAACGAATATTTTTTCATAATTATTGATTTATATTCACAAGTCGCTTATAAAAGAGTCACTCGAATCACTCCTTGCAGCTTACCTTTCGCGGAGTATCGACTACGGCTCGTACAAATATTCTGTATCGCTTATTTTTAGTGAGCTTTCGGTTTTCGTATCCCTCGTAGATGTCTCCGCTGCCTAAATGGAACGTATATGGAATGTCTCTGTGTGGAAACTTAGCTGCGATATAGGGCGCGTTTTCTCTTTCTTGCTTGGCACCTTTTCCGCTGATCATATCCTCCGTCAATTCATCCGGCTGCTTATCGGCTGTGCTTTTGTCCTCGGGTACAACGATGAGATAATAATGTGAGATTGGACCATACTCCTCGGAAGCTTGCGGCAGAATAACTTGAATCTCCTCGCCGTTAACCACACCGTAGAAATCCGGCTTTACCATCGGCTTGGGCGCAGCCATCTGCGTAGTGACTGTAATCTTCGCCGGCGGTCTGTACTGACCGTCGCGTGGTACAGCGCTCACGTTTACGTTATAAGTAGTAAACGGTTGTAGTTCATTTATTGTTGTACTTGTGATTTGAGGTTCCAATAGAATCTGCCTACGGGGCACGAGTTGCGTCTGCGTTATACCTTGAGAATCCACGAACTCTTTAACAGCATCAAATGAAACTTTGTACTTCAATGGAGTCAGTCTTATGGGCGGAGTCCAGGAAAGAGACATCGAATGCGTCGACGAATCCGGCGCTCTGAGGTTCAACGGTACGTCTTCTGGTTTCACCTTCACTGTGACTTTTTCGCTAAGTCTTCCAAGACCAGTCTTGTAACGTGCCGCTACTGTTATAGCGTACTGCGTAAACTTTTCCAGATTGATGAGATCCGCCGATTCTGTCAGACCGACGATCTTCTGCTTCCATTCATCGAGATCTTCCACGGCGGTCGTTGTGTAGAAAATCTGATAACCGACGATCTTTCCTCTGTTGGGTACTGGCTCCCACCATACCTCGACGCTGGAATCCGATGTGGCCACCGCTCTTACGGACATTGGAGCTCGGCCGATGTCCTTTTCCGTCATTATCGTGATTTTCTCAGAGTACGGACCGCTGCCTTGCGACGTGTGTGCTCGCACATGAAAGACGTATTCAGTGTTCTCTTCTAAGTTCGTGAATACCGCTCTCGTTTTGGTCGTATTTCTATCTATAGTGGTAGAATGATCGTTCTTCTTGTTAAACTGTACATCGTATCCGATTATTTGTCCGTTTCTGTGCTGCCGAAGCGGTTTGTCCCAGGTCACGCACACAGTGTCGGGAGTTTGAAAGAAGTACGACAGATTCGTTGGTGGTCCGGTTGGCTCGCCTTCCGGACTGAACCAGTACCGTACGGTCTCTTGGCCGAAACCGATGTCATTTTTCCCCGCTACTCTGAACTCGTAATCAACGCCTTGTTCTCCTACAGATTTATTATTTGAGAGAATACAAATAATTATTAAATGGAACATTTAATTACAAGTGATTTAAAAATTATCCACACAGATAGATTATCATTATTATCATAATAAGCATAAGAATTAAATCGTAAAATCCTTAATGCACTTTATTGTGAGTTGTTAGGTAAAATATCCGTTTATAATTCCAAATATCTACATTTCCATTTTATACACTTAGTTTGAATCAGTGTATGATGTACAATGTACACTGATTTAATGTGCATCAGTGCGTTAACCGAATTCGCTATTAATTTCCTTTTGATGATTAATAGTAATCTTTACATAATTCATTTAAGATAATAAAAATCGCATTTTTTGAAAATCATATTTTTTGAATTGTGTCACTTTTGAAGTAAGGGAACGATATTATTATTGCATGACATAAGATATTGACGAAGGTATATGTTAATTTTTCTTACCAAGATCCGTAATTTTGTATGTATGCTGACGCGTGTCCTCAATGAATTCCTCTTTAAGCGTTTGATTCTTTATACCGTATCGAATACGGTATCCCAGCAGACTACCGTAGGTTTGAGTAGGCTGGCCCCATTCAAGTTCTAAGACGTCGGGGCCTCTACTCAGAACTCTGAGAAAATAATGTGCATAGAAATTGAGTCGTTTATAAAAAAAGTATGATATTTCATGGTTTTAAGCATCTCTTACTTTACGTTGACCTGTGGTCTATTTGGTACACCGCCCGGGGTCCTAACGTGTATCGGTACTGAACGGTCCCCGTCTCCTTTTCTCGTCAACGCCGCCACCTGTACCGAGTATCTCGTGTCCGGTTGTAGTCCGGTGATGTTCACTTCTAGCACGCCTTCGTGCACGTCTCGACGTATCGGTTCGTTCAGTAGATCTTTCCCCTGACAAATAATTACAACTTGTACTGCGAGCCACTCTCCCCTATCTATCAATATTTTTGTCGTTGTTATTTACCTAAGTTTTGTTCAAGAAAGATATCATTAACAAATGCACGAATAATAGTCTCACAATATCATACTATTAAGTTGTTGTTCTCAAATATTAATTTGATTATTATATTAACCTGCGAATAGTCACGTGAGGTGATTTTTTTACATCCCAGCAGAGAGAAACAATAAAATTCAATCGTTGAAACTGCCTCTCACCCATTTTGATGGGCTTTGTCTATGGCTTCAAATATGTTGTAGAACATAAAAAAATATTACTCTTATTTTTTTAATTTGTTTAACTCTGATTCAAATATCGAAACCTTTGTTCTTTAACAATCCTTTGAAAATAATTTTTTTTCATTTTAGCAAATATCTTCGAAATTATGAGATATATAAAAAATGTTTTAGACTAAAATTCTATACTCTTAATGGTATATTTACGTTCTTTAAAAACGTGATTTTTTTTTATTTTGCTCTCATCCCCTCAGAGGTTGTTTTGATTTCTAAATTATTTTTATGTTCTATTATATAATATAATCAAAGTCTATTATATGAAATCGATAAGGCACAGTTTCGACGGTCCCCTTACCAGTTTCAAGTAGTTTTCTTTACTGGTTGGAAAATATGTATCTGATTTTTTTAAGTTTTTTCTTCCGTTTTTAGAAAATATTGAATAAATTTATATAATAATTTCTGATGCTAATAAATTGTGGAATAATAAATAATATTCAATGTGTAATTAATAACAGTGACTTTCAATTGGGATGTAAAAATTAGGTGATTATTTTCAAATTAAACACATATGCATACGATACTTTATAAAAAAAAAGAGCCTAGATAATTTGCTGAGATCATTTTGTGGAATGGACATTCTGTTTTCTAATAAAGTAAGAAATAGATAAAATTGAAAGAACCAATATTTTAATGAGACTACTTAAATAGGATTCATATTCATAATATTCTTCTCTATAAAATTTTCTATGTATATTCGTTGTAAAAACTTTAGTATCATAATTTCATGTTACTTAAGACGTATGTCCCATTAATACTTAAACAAGGATAAAAGGACTTAGGCGATAATATTACACGTGAATAGAGAGATAGTGAAGATAAAGGGTCTTATCAGTAAGTTTCGCGTAAGAACCAAAACTTCTGACGCTACGCTATTGATCGTAGGTACAGCAGCCGCAAACTGACCTCTTCCCTCACTTCTTGCACGTGTATGTGATATCCCCGTATGACACCGTTCTGTTCTTTTGTTTTCGGCGGCTTCCACTCGACGTGTATCGTCGTCGAGTTGATCGGCGTGACTTTGACGTCCTGAGGATCCCCCGGCACTGTAACGCAATCCATAATTAATTCGTGCACTTTACTCTCGTCCGATGTCACACTCACAGACACACGCCCATGTACACTCACAGACTTACGCGGACAGGAGATAATAAATAACGGATTTACTAAACCTGAAATAAAATAAATAAAATCTTCGTGTGAAATTAAAAAGAAACACGATTGAAAGAAGAGAAAGAAAAGAAATTAAAGAGTATGTAAGTCTCAGTCTGTCTTGTCTGTCGGAAGATTATTATGTCATTATTTACATTCCAGAAGCGAACAATGTGAGAAGCAATAAGCAATAATACGTTGGTAGCGGCAAATTATTGTACTTTTGTCGTACGATAAAATGTATTTAAAGAAAGAAAAGCGAGAAGAGTATATAATTAGTCTTTATACAATGCAAAAAACATTTCCTCTACATTTCGCGACCGTCCATCCGTCGTCCAATTCGTCGCTGTAAATGGGGGAAAAAAAAAGTAGATAACAGCTATAACGAGGTAACAGTAAGATACAATCGAAAAAGGAAACGAAAGTACCAGCGATTGCGAGCGGTTGCAGAGAGAAATCATAAGTAACATAAAGTCGCGAACGAAAGAGAGACGGTAAGATAAAAAGAAGAACAAGAAGTCGAAGAAAATAGTGGAGAAGGTAATTACATGCCGCCAATCACACACGGACAAAACGACGTACAAACAATATATTACGAGGCACGTTGTACCCCATGCTCTACGCCCCTGATACGATTACAATCCTCCATTTGAATACCAATAATGCTTTTTTTTCTCTCTTTCTTTTGTTTCTTTTTTTTTGGTCAAGTTCTTTTTTTTTCTTTAACCCGCGCGCATTCAGTTCGACTTTGCATGTACAAGCGCGCGTAGACACGTCATACGGAAAAGTACGCGGTGTAACGTTGGACACGATAACATAGCAGCAATATTGGAGAGTCCATGACTTGAGAGACCAAGTAGATAGTTAGTTGCACGCGAGTTTTCGCGAAGGGGTTGTATGAGGGCAACGAGTACGTCCGCCGAGGGACGAAAGTTACGGCAACGATGACGACAACGGAGTCCCGAGATCTCGTTCCTCGAATGAATGCGAGGTAGTGGCGGTAAATATACACGCATTGCCTATTTACAACGTTTATTTACAACCACGACCACCGCACACAACTGTCGAAGTTAGAAAGTCGCGATTACACAATGTATCCGCATTAAAAGCTCCATGACTTATAAAGCCCGTAGATGATCAATATTATTGAATAATATTCGATATTGCACAATATTAATAATCGTCTGGAGGCTATAATGAGTTTTCAGACTGTTTTCAATTGTTTAATTGTACAAAATAATCCTATACAGTATTCTTTATATTTTTTTGGAGTGAAATCTTATTCCGAAAGAGTGAAAATACTGTCATTATTGAAAAAGAGTGGAAATATTTGCACTCTTGAATACAATTTTCATTATTCTTTTTTTAAAGTGAGATTTCATTCTTTCAGAATAAGATTCACTTCAAAGGAATAAAATCTCATTCCTTTAAAAGGAGTAAGATTATATAATATATAGAATTTTCTAGCAACAAACATTGTTGCAACCGTTGTACAGTTACTGTAATATTGATGGAACGTTGCAAGGTTTCTGCAATACTGCTGGAATGTATGGGATTGTATAACAATAATATTGAGCG
>NW_017295861.1:2430880-2457789 GCF_001594075.2 Trachymyrmex cornetzi | reverse complement strand
GAGACGAGATAATTTGTTTCATGGACGGTCCAGTATTTGTCGTAATCGCTAAACGGCTAATTGGCGCGTTGTGAGAGAGAAATGGGAAACGTAAACGTGGCGAGAAAAATAAAAGTCCAGATATAAAAAAAATCAGCACTGCCTAATACCTACTTCTGTACGATATATAGAAATATATATATATATATAACAGTAACAGCAGCTCTACGGCGGAGGGATTCGCAAAAAACGAAACTTGCGCCGCAACGAAAGTACATACAGAAAATTCCGGCGCACAGAAACTGAATCGTCGTAGCGCGAATTTGATGAGAAGCAATTGGTAGATCGCGTGCTCGCTCTGCTTCTAGCTCTCGCATGTATACACAGTCAAGTAAGATCAAGATCACACTTACAACTTCGCTATGTAGCGCAAAAAACAAGGGTAGCGAGCGCGCGCAGTCGCAGCGTTATAATGTATGTAATATATATATGTTCCTTAAGATTATATTATAATATATTCATTGGCTGCAGCAAAAAAAAATAAGGAAAGACAAAAATAACTGTAGGACGACACTTCGAGATTGGACTCTCTCAACAGACAACAAAATGAGAGTGTTATACATATGCAAAAAACGGTGACAAAAAGGAAAAAATTAAATGAAAACAGACGGTATAGAAAAAATGTCATGGCACAACTCGAGACGAGCTAAGGGATACTCACTTTTTTCAGCTGCGCCCCAAAAGTCGCCAAAAAAGTGGGAAAAAAAAACTCGTAAAAATTCGTGTCAACTTCGCACGTACATTGAAAATAGAATTATAGTGTAATTTAATTAATCTTTAAGGCATATCAATGGGTAGCACACTACTGATTATCGTCAAAATTGGCCCTCTCTATATAATATCTATATTCTCGAATTTTACGACAAAAAAAATATATATATAGACAGAGATCTCGTTATCCTTCTCTTCTCGAAACAGACACGCGTTCGCATTCGCTCGATTTTGACCCTTTCGCTCCGGCCTCATGCGCTCGATTGACAGTCACACTGCTTATTTCGCAACTGCTAACGAATGTCGGTGGCAACAAGATTCATGATTCCAATCGATCGTTACATAGACCAAAAAAAAAAAGAATGATCGGTTGGCCCTCGGTTGCAGTTGGTCGCAGAGAGGCGGGAGACGTGAGAATATTTTTTTTTTGGCATGCGCAATCACTACTCCAAATATGAAATAACTAAAGGCTCAATGTGTTCACCTGCCTCGTGTCGGGGGCGGGACACAAGAGCCGAGAATTTCTCACGTTTCTTGAAATTTGCCCGACCATCGCGGGTGATCATAATTTTCACAGGGTCGAAATTTCGAACCCCCCCCCCCTCCCCCGCCCTTCCTTCTTCCCCCGACACGAGACATCAAAGGGAAGACCTATGATAAAATGCCTACGAAAAGAAAGCTATATAGGTAGGAGAAACCATAAGAAAGAATAAGATGGACGGTTTCTAGGATGTATCAAACGAGAGAAAAGGTTTCATCGGTTATTACTACGGTTTTTTTTTTATAGAAATGGGCAGTCATGAGAAAAACTCGCGATTACTTTCATGATATTTTTACGATGTAGTCAAAAAATTCACGATATATAAGATCGGGATACATGTCGGTGGGGTGGAGTGTCTTCTGAGGAAAAATTGTTTTACTTTCTTCTTCTTCTTTTTTTTTTTGCAACTCCAAAAAGTCACCCGCAAAAAACAGCAGCTCGATCAAAAAATTTGTCGTTTCAGCAAAGGGGAGACAGGGTAAATTGGAGAAAGAGAAAGCGAGGGAGGAACCGAGAGAAAGAAATAGAGAGAAAGAGAGGGGAAGACAGACAGGGAGACCACTCTCCCATTTGGGATATCATAAAAAAGTACTCTGCTATCTGTCTCCCCTTCTCATCTCTCTCTTTTTTTTTCTCTCCTTTTCCTCTCTTCTTTCTCTTTCTCTCAATGTCAACATCCACCCGCGCATTCATCCACGCAAAAATCACAAAATACCGCGTAAAACGCGCGCGTAAATACGTTTCGACAGCCGTTGCCGAGATGCGGTGGTAGAGGTAGCCGTTTATTTGATTAACGAATCGTGCTCGCGTACCTGTCGATGATCGAGTGTGGTCGAAACTGTCGATGACATCTAAAATGTCTAATTCAAATTGGCGGAACTAGCTGGATCGAGCTAAAGGAAACGAATTGTCATAAATCATGCGTTTTATTGGGACATAACAGTGATATAGTTTACGTGAGTAAAAAATTGGAGGAAACAATCAGGAACAATTAAACGGGCAGCCGAAGCTCTTAAGACTTTAAAAACATTACGCCTACAAAAAGAGCGTTGCTTCAACCGCTGAGAGATTAGAAATTCAGAGAGATATATATATATATATATATAAAGGAAATAAATCACATTTACATATGCAATGTAAAAAATTATATACCTTCTCTAGATACCCATGTGAAAAAAAAAACGTGTGCGTGTTTCTCGAGATAAAAAGTAGAATATATATAGAAAAAGATGCTATATATATGGCATTTAAAACAGAATATTTCGTACATATCGAAGTATCATCTGAATAATAAGAGTACTATGTTTCACTTATAGAGACACAGAAGTTGAAAACGGATCAGAGTCTCGCATGCAGAGAGCGAAGATATACGTAATATAGAAAACGAAACCGTCGAGTGATTACGTATGAAAATTAATGGGACCTGATGCTCGCAGTCTACATATGTCCAGATTTCCCGTTTCCATCCGTACGATCAGCGCAGCATACGGTGAGTTTCTTTTCTTTTTTTTTTTAGAGATAGAGCGTACTTCATCCACGCGCCGGATATACTTTACGAGCAGAAGTTGAGAGTTTCACTTTGGAGCGTGCGCTTCGCATTTCCATTTCTTGTGCGTGCTACTTAAAAAAAAAAAACGGGGGGGATGCTTTTCCGCTGACGCGGATATTAAAACTCATCGATCGTTTTACGGCGGAGGCGAAGTCGACGTTGAAAATGATTTACTCGTCGAATCCACGAAAATTGGGACTGATGAGCATACATTGTAAGTAAGATCTATAACTAGAAATAGGTCTGATGAATATTGGTATTCAAATGTTTTCCAAGAAAACGCCTTCGCGAACGCTTCTTTTTTTCTCTTTCTCGATACAAATTATCCGACTCTCTTCTTCGTCGGGGACGTTTGGGCGCAGAGAAAAATATCGCGCGAACTCTCGATTTGATT
Organism: Trachymyrmex cornetzi; assembly: GCF_001594075.2. Lineage (NCBI taxonomy): Eukaryota > Metazoa > Arthropoda > Insecta > Hymenoptera > Formicidae > Trachymyrmex > Trachymyrmex cornetzi. The sequence continues at coordinate 2,454,555 of NW_017295861.1, read as the reverse complement.
CTTTTATTGTATACCGTTTTCCTTTGTCACTGATCACTTCCCTGACTTTTTTTTTTTTTATTACTTTTCGCGTACGCTTTCTTACGCGTGTCGTCCTTCTTCCATCTGGTATCCTTTTACACAATCACTCACGCATTCACGCGCGCACCTTCCTGTCGCGACCTCGAGAAAATGTAACGCGAATCAGTCATCTCGTCAATTAACTTTCTCGTGATATTATACACGATATCGGTTATAAATTCCCGCTATTCTTACGAAGTTTTCGATGAAAACATTTCATCCGCATTAACTGATCTTCAAAATAATTTCACGTTTCCTTCAGAGAACTTTTTAACAATCAGCTTATGCGGACCGTCTGTTTTTCTTTGCTGATTTTTCGTAAGTACTCACGGATTGATAACCGATGCAGTAATATAATTTCACGAATATTATCAAGTCACGCTTTCTCGCAGGAAAACCAACGACGTCGTTTGCAATAACAATCCATCCATCGTTACCATTCCGGTTATTATTATGGCTTTTGCACCGCACCATTTCGAGATCGCCTCAGGAAGGAGCTTCAGGTTGCACGACAGTCGACAGTGGGGGTGCTTTTCGAGGGTGCTTTCAGTGCTGGTGCTCGACGGCACGATATTGCATCGTCTATAACAATATTTATTCGGACGTGTATAGCCGCTGCTGTGCACGGTGCTCTCTCACGCAGCATGTGAGCGTTAACGCCTCTACGTATACGCATATCCAAATCGCATACGCCCGCGCACGTGTCCTACGTGAATGCTACGTGCTATCTCGCAGCCGAATTATTCGTGAAAGCGGGTGCTTGTGCTCTTGAGAATCGGTGCACAAGGGACAAAGAGACGAGACTATAGCCGGTATTCATAATCCGTTTTTATTTCAAGATTGTCTCAAGTAACGTCTCTCGATGCTGCACGACTCTGTCTGTGGCTGGTACTCATCAAACATTCTTATTTCAAGAACACTTTAAATAACGTCTCTTAAGACTCTGCGATTATTATTGGCTTATGACATCTTAAGATTAGACTTAAGGCGGTCTTATGAGTTTTCTACAATGAGCCATTACCTAAGTCTTAAGCTGTAAGAACGATTGACCAATCATAGTCGATTATTCTTCTCACATTCGACTGTGACTGGTCAATTTCTTACGACTTAGGACTTAAGCTTAAATAACGGCTTATTGTAGAATGTGAGTTAAGTATAAGAATAAAACGATAAATACCAGCCTGCGATTGTTTTATGACATTTTGGCTGGTATTCATAGTCTGTTCTTGTTTTAAAACCATCTTAAATAATGTTTTAAGATGCTACTGCGACTCTGTGATTAGCTTACATCTTAAGACTGTACTTAAGACTGTTCTTAAATATAAGAATCGACTATGAATACCGGCTCTTGAGACTGTACTTAAGATTTTAAGTATAAAAACCAACTATAGATACCGACCTACAACTGGTGCTTTCCAGCAAAGACACAGTCAGACACAGTGTAACACAGTGAATCATTACATCCTTGTTGTTTGCCTACGTCAAACAAGGATGAAACGACTCATTGTAGCTCAATGACCACGATGCTAGAAATCGGTCCGAGACCTCGGATGAAGAAAGAATTGACCAATCGCATTGATCATGTGATCAAATTGTTCAATGTAATTTGTTAATTCTTTCTGTGTCCGAGATCTCGGACCGATTTCTAGCATCGTGGACATTGGGCTTAACACAGAGTCTGACTGTATCCTTGCTGGAAAGCACTCAATGGCGGCCAGCACCACGCGACGCACGCACTTGTGTGTGCGTTCGTGCGTGGGCACCGCGAGGCTCCGCGGGGGTGCGTGTATGCGTGCGTGGTGGGTGCGAGAAATAAGTAAATGTGAAACACACGGTGCCGGCGCGCGTTACGTGATTTTTGCAAGGTGCCCGTGCACACATACGTATATACGGCGTGACATTATATATATAATACTATGTAGCAGCAATGTAATATCTCTCGGTAAATAGTGAACGATGACAGTCAGTAATAGTAGTAAACGTATGCGTAAGAAGATATAGATATATATATGTATATGCTATACACGTGACGGTGAATCTTTGTGCTTGACAATGTGCGAGCTTACACGGCAGGGTGCTTTCAGCAGTGCTTTTTATCGTTTCGCTTCGCTCTGCCGAGTCTGCTTCAGGAGGGTAAACGGGCACCGGATCAGTTGCTCCGTGAACGGGATAATGCCAGGAACGAGGAATCGTAGGAGCGCAGGCAGGAGGGTAGAGAAACGAAAGAGGATCCGGGCGTGGAGGAAGAGAGAGTTTCATGGTGGTGAATGGTGAAAGGCATACGGGAAGATCATTACGGACGCGTCGGTACGACTTTTCGTTCAACAATCATGGCGGTATAATACCTCTTCAACAAATGATGCCCTCCACTTGTAGCAACACGAATGTCTTCATAGCCCGTTAGAGATAAATAGAGTAGTACTTGTATCACCTCCATCTTCTCTCCTTGCTTTTACGTTTCTCATTCTTCGAATCTACTGGACAATTTTTTTTTGCAACTTTCTCTAACTCTCCCATTCGATTATTTTTTTTTTTCAATCGCGATTCGTTGTTTCTACTTACTCGCTGTAAAACTTTTAACGATCACGGTCGTACCGCACCGTCCCTCCTCCGCGCACCGAGAGAAGTTATCGTTACGATTAAATGATTTCCCGGGGAAATATCGTGGCTAACGACCGCGTAGAGATTTATTTTTTCAACGACTACTGTATAAATATCGTGCAAACAATTTTTTTCCCTCGGTGCCGAATTTGTTATGAGAGAGAGAGGGATCATGTTGGACGTTATTCGGCAACAAGGGGGACCAAAAACGTTCGACATGCGGGATCGATCGGCACCTTGGGGGATACCGCTCGGTTGGGATATAAGGATGGGAAGTAACAGAAAGCAAAACTGTCTCATGCATCGGCATGCCATTCATAGGATATAGATGATATAATATGAACGTATTTGCATTGGGGAAATGATGTTCGCAGACTCGACACAGTTCGGCGGATTTTGGTGATTGGAAACGGAGAGGTAGGGTTCCAGGTTTCCTTCCTTTTCTTCAGATGGGACGAGTTCGAGGGGTTGCGTTTTTGGGATCGTAGGAATTGAGGAATCTTTAAACAAACGAAGGCATGCTCTAAACATGTGCAAACGATAGGTAGAACTAAATCTCAACTAAAGACAGAAGAGCCTTATATATCAGAGATATAGAAATATATATATGTGTAATATATATATATATATAGTGAAAAAGTGCGTCTCATATATATATATTCTTGTGTGTGAGATAACATTCGCTAGAGTTTTTATATATATATATACGTAAGCGCTTCACTCGCAAGCTGTCCCTCGCGTTGCCATTATTTTCGCCTGATTGTTGCACGTGTAACAAAGTTGTTATTTAATTTCGTTCGTTAGTGTTATTTACATGTTTCATGTGGCCTATGCAGTTAGTGGCGGTATAAAAAAAAAAAAGAAAAAAATGTCGGAAATAATGGCACGCGGGGCAGCCAGCCTGACTTCTATCTTCATAACACGTGGCAAGAGTGAATTAATAAACTAAAGGAGAGAAACGAAACATCTTTACTGACGTAACCACGGTAACCACCAGAAAGAACATTGAGTGTAATGAGTACATATTATTAGATAATATTGATATATTACGATAATGTGAATAGATCTTAAAAACTAGCTGTTCAAAACCTGGATCATCCTCCTGCAAATGCTTTAAGGAAAGACAAAAACACTTGAGTGAGTATAATTAGATATTAATTAGCGTGTCAAAATAGATATCCAAGTTTTAAAAATGGGGCTGGGGGGAGTGAAAAAAACCAACGGCAACGAACAAAGAGAGAGTTGCGATTAGGCCCTGTAAAAAACGGTAAGAAAATTCGTTTCTTTCTTTTTCTTTCATCTTTTAATAGCTGAGCTCAAAAATTGGTTATCAGCTTCTGAAAAATCCGTGGCTGCGTGCACCTGGAAAAAATGATTGTGGGCACACTAAAAGAGAGGATTAGGAGACAGGGGCGTTTTGGGAGATTTCGGGAAAGCTAGAATAAGTCGTTGGAGATTTTATTGTCGCAAAAAATCCAAAAATATAAAATCTCGCCAGCCAAAAAAGTAGGGCCATCATCGTTTCGTGTTTCGCGTGGATTTTTTTTAAAAATCGGAAGAGTGAAGGAGGTTACGAAAAGAACGACAGGAAAGCGATCGGAGTAGCGTGATCGGAGAGGCACGAAAAATACAAAAAGTCGTGCGCGTTCAAAACTTTTGTTCGCGCAAAAAAAAGGTAACCCGACCGGAAAAAAGGGCCGTGTCTGTCCTCTTTTCCTCTCTCGTCACGATGGGCGATTCGATAGTTCGTTTCTCGAAACTATAACTGTAACACAAGAACGGCGTGAGAGAAGAGGAAAGCTCATATATATATAATATAATACAGAGTATAATATATTGTATGTAATGTAATTTAATAGAATGTAATAACGTAAATATAATGTAATATAACATGAGTGTAGAGTCACTGGAGAGAAAAGATATACGACATAGAGGACACAGAACAGAAAATCGTGATGAAGGAGAGAGAGAGTAATCTGGTTATTTGAGAGTTCGGGAAGAGAGACAGGTGACGAAGTGACGTTAGCGTAATCTGAAATCGAAAGTATACAGTAATGTATATTATATTACGTAATGCATTCACCGGATCAAGAATAACACGCGGCGTGTCGTCGCAACCCGCACTGGAACCGCGCGAGAGTATAACCGGACTGACTTTTGGCGGGCTTTTATATTTTTGGCTCTCGGATGAGGCGCGTTAATTACTTCATCCCAATATAGTATTCCTTCCTCGCGAAGTTTAGCGTGTGAAATTCGTAGCGACCGCGGCGTTGAGGTTTCTATCGCGATTACGATCATTTACATATTTGTTCTATAACATAGACATCGAGATCGTATCGCTCTTTTTCTCTCTCTCTCTCTCTCTCTCTTTTTATTTTTCTGTTAATTAGTATATTGCGATAGCTATTGAAGAACATAGTATTCACCCTCTCGCGCTGTGTGTCACCACGGATTTTACACGTTACTCCTCGCGTGCCTGAGATAAACAGAAAGACTTTCAGTCAGTGTCTGTGATACATACCGTCCTCGTGAGTTCTGACCGAGATAGGATAACTCGGAGGCCCGTCACCTACTCTGGTCCCGGCCAATACCCAGATCCGATACTCGGTCCACTTTTTGAGCTCGTCCAACACGAAACGCGTGTCATTCAGTTTGATATTCCTCGCCTCGGAGTCAGAGCGACCGCTCTCGACGACTTGCAGTCTGTAGTAGGTGATCCTCCCGTTGGAGCGTTCAGCGGCCGGCGGTTCCCACGATACCAATATAGAAGTCGGGCTGATCGCCTTGCCGGTTACATTGCGAGGCGGAGCCCCGGGGACTGTATAACACTCAGTTATAGGAGGGGAAAAAAAACAAAATCGGGGATCATAATCGGTAATTACCAGTCGAGCGTACTGACCTCTAGCTTGAGGTCAAAGGTGAAGATACGAGAAGTTGCGTTCATTAAAATTCATTAATTATCGTCGTGGAGCGTAACTACTGTTACTCTGTAGTCGGATAATTATAAACAAATTTTTGTCATCAGTAATCTTATATTAACAAAATTTCATAAGTTTAGATATTTCTTGTTTTAAAACGAAAATTGTAACAGCAACATTAGACATTTTGACATATGAGCGGATGATAAACCGATTAATACGCCACGCGACGAGCGAATGAGTTCTCGTATTTCTCGATTTGACATTTTCTCAATGCTGAGACGAACGCACAGTCGACGGTGACTGCCGAGGGATATCAACAAAACGGTATGTTTGGCCAAGGTTCAGAGAGGTGTAAAATATTCAAGGTAAAAAGTCATGAATCGATCCTTGAACAGTCGAAAAAAGATGTGATTAGAGACAGTTCTCCCGGAGCGGCTCGTGTTAACTCGGGCGTATAATCCGCAGAGTTAACGAGTTACACGTTTATATAATTGCAAGGGAACGAGACAACGAAAAACTGAACGGACGATAAATCAATCATGTTATCGAGAATGAAAAGAGGTGCCCAAAATGCACACATATATCAATGCAGTGCTTAGTGCAATTTATATGTATGATATGTACGTATATATATAGATATATATATAAAGTGGCATCCAAAAACGGCTTTCTTATTTGCAACGCATGCAGTCATTCTCACTCTCCCACACTTCACTTGTTTCAACGTTATTTTCTATTTTTCTGTCTTTCCCTTTCTTTTTATACGCTCTCTTTTCCTTTTTACTTTCATTATTAAACGCGTTCTCGAAGACGAAAGGTCTTCGCTTTCTTTTTTTCAAAGGCTCTTTCCAAGGTGTTGTGCGTCGATAGCTTACGCTACTTGCAGGAGCGTCTAGCGCTACAGCACCTCCTACCTGCTGTGCCATCGCGATGCACGATCATGCACGAGGATCCAAAAGACTCAGGTGCGTCCTACCCGACATCACTACGTGATGTATGGAATATCGGATGGTCGACCGCCTTGCGGCCTCGTGACAATCGTGTATCAGCATGCGTCTGGCACTCCTCGCTGCATGAACTCATTCGATTTCGTATGCATTCGTGCGCGTTCTGCTTACCGTACTGTTTGGTGCGAACCGGATACGGTATCGTCGTGGCACCCTCTCCCCTTTGACTCCTCGCAGCCAGCCAGACGTAGTACAAGGTGTTCGGATACAGGCCGGTTAAAGTATAGTTCTCGGTGACCGGTATCCTGCGATGATGCCTCTCCTGATTCGAGCAGATATGCCGAATGCGTTAGATGGGGTAGATTAATCATCGCTTTTAAAACCGCTCTTTTAAATCTCTAAAATTTTTTTATCTTCCGAATTTCAGTCTATTTTATTCCGAACGATTAAAAAAATTCATTTATTCTCTTTAATATTACTGTCCAATTAATATAGTATTGGGAGAAGACAAAGAATATTATTAGGATTAAGGCACACAATGCGTGGCACGTAATCGAAAAATAGAACGGACGACGCACTTTATCGGTAAAAAGAGAAAAGGAACCGATATTAATTGTTATATATGGAAAATTGAATCCCGATTAAATAAAAACTTGTATTTACCGAGCACTTTTGATACATAATTCAAAAACTTTCTATTATTAAGTCTTTTGTCCATGACATCTTTCGTTTATCACATTATAAGATATAAAATCATATAATATGTGAAAACTAATTTATTTCACTGGAATTCAATTTTCCACGTAATTAATGCGGGGTAATTTACTAATTACACGGAAAATTGAGGTGAAGTGAGTTAGTTTTCACAGATGATATAATATAGTGACCAAAAATATTTGATAAAAGGCTTAATAATGGATAGCGATGTATCAAAGATAAAAAATGTGTGTTCATAGAGCACGTTTGACATATCATAGCATAAAAAATATCCATTATTGTCTTGTGTCTATGTCAGTCTATCACATCTTTTGTTCATCGCATTATAAACTGCATTATATGTGGAAACTAAGTTATTTCACCAAGACTTAATTTCCCATATAATTAGTGTAAAAATCTTTATTTAAAAAAACGTGTAACGTTGTCTACCTTTATTAAAAATGTATAACTATCTACCTTTGCGTAAGTGTCATTCCAATACAGCTCATAGCTGAGAATATTCTCAGCGCTATGAGCGGGCTTGCTCCATTGGAGCGTTACTTTGGTCTCCCCGATGTCGACCGCCGTTAGCATTTCGGGTTGACTCGGTACCCCTTGCTGTGTTTTGATTTGCACCGGCAGACTAAGAGGTCCAGGACCGACACTCGTGAGCGCTTGCACTCTTATGGTATAAATTGTATGCGGCGTCAGCTCCGAGATGGTTGTCAACTGGCTGTTATCCACCATCTGGTACTGCCACGACGCCATGGGTTGATTTGAATCCGTTGTGTAATACACTTTGTATCCCTATGGAGAGGCATATCACACGCTCGTTAGCGATAATCGTCGCAAAAATCGGGAAAATTAAAAGGTAATTTCGGAAAAGACACTGACCGTCACTTGACCATTCGGGGTTTCCGGTTCATCCCACTGTATGACCATCGTGCTGGAGCTCAACGGCCGTACCTGAACTTTCCGCGGCGCTGTACCGGGTTCTAAAAAAAGAGATTAACCGGTTTTTAGCGTTATTAGGGAGACCAGAGGAAAAGCAACCAAAATACACACGAAGCCGTGGAAGGGCAGTACACGTCAGTTAGTCACACGATAAGAAATCCTCTAAAAATAAAGACCCTTCAAAAAACAAACTGTAAGAAGCCAAGTGCGATGTAAATATAGAGAAAAGAAGGATAAAATTCTATTTTTCGTCACTACGGTGATAAATAGATACGTTTTTAAAAATTCATACTGGACGCAATTAAGTACAAAGGTACACGGAAAGAACGATTTTGCTGAAATACCTAAAAATTCATTTATATACACAGACCTGAAAATAATTTAGTTGGACCATCAAAATAATTACGTAGAAATCTCAAGCATGATGAGCAATGCTGCAAAAAGTTTCGACATTCTAGCAATCAGTTTGAGGGTTCTACATAGGTAATTATTCTGATTCCAATGAAATTATTCCCAGATCTATATTTAACTAAATTTTTAGATGCTTCAGCATAATCGTCTTTTCCCAGACGCAGGTGTGCACGTAACGATGTATATTAAAAGTGACAAAGTGTGCACGTATATGTGTCAATGAAAATAACAGTCGTGTGCACAAAGTAACGAAACGAGAGGAAACCAAAATCAAAAACTACATAGGAATAAGCAAAGAAATCGTGTACCACTACGGCACTCTTAGTATATGATTTGACTTACTGGCACCTCCATTTGTTGATTCCGCTATTAAAAAAAGTCAAACGATTATTATCAATTCTCGATATATGGGCTGATATTCATAATCGATCGTCTTATTTCAAGATCGTCTTAAGTAATGTCTTAAGACGTTAATACAGCTCTGTGATTGGTTTATGACATCTTAAGACTGTACTTAAGACTGTACTAAGACTTAAATATAAGAACCGAGTATGAATACCGGCCATAAATGGGTAGTAAATGCGAAGTGAAAATACGAATTGCGAGAGCAGTACGTGTCTCCTTCGTATTTTCACGAGGTGAGAAGTGTGCTATACTATTCTGTTAGGAAAGGTGCAATTTCGCGTGCTGTCTTCCCCGCGTACTCGTTTCTCGCGTTCCTCCCCTCTTTTGCAAAAAAGAAAAAAGGAGACGGAGACGTGTATCCGAGACAGAGAAAGAGATAGAAGAGAGAGAGAGAGAGAGAGAGAAAGAGAGAGAGTGAAAAAGGTGAGAGGCAGTGAGAGGTTGGAGGATGTAGAGGTTGGGGATATAGTAAAAATACACAAATGACATGAGACGTCGAAGCGCGACGAAACGCTGTGGAACGGTCCCGCAAAAACACTAATACACTGGTGCAACAAAGAGCAGTTGGGGGAAGAGGGTGATAGGTGAAAAAAATTTTCTTGTCACTTACATGGATCAAATCGTGCGTCCGCGGCGGACAGCATGGAAAAAATACAGAATTTCCCTCAAAAAAATGTGCGTAAAAATTCGCTCCTCTTTCTCGATGGTTGTGTACAAAAATTCTATCTACGTGCAAAAAATTCACGCTCATGTCGAAGTAGTGCCGTTCCTTCACTACACCTTTACGTTACTACCTTCGATCCTCGCGATTATGGATACGCGAAAAAAAGGATCGTCGGGTTCGAAGTGCATTCGCGTTTTTTAACCGACGGACTTTACTGCGAGACGCACGTATGTTCATTGCGAAGCGCAGAAATGAAATGTGAGTTGATTTATGAGTGGGTTTAATTTGTCGTAGCGGTCGATGACGCCCAATCCAATTTACGTGTACGTTAAAGATGATTGATTTAATAGATGCTGTTACTTTTTTTTGTAAAACTTGATTAGATAATAAATTCAAAATTACGAGAAAAAAAAAGCTGATAAAATAAAAAGCATTTCTCTAGAAACGATATTTTCCCTCATTTGTTAATTTAGAATGAAAGCAGCGAATTGGAAGAAAATCTTTTATTAATCTACAAGCAATCCTATATAATATATTCATAGGGTAAACTAGGGTATTATGGCCATACGGAAAAGATGGCCATAATTTCTCCAATAAATGATAAATAGTGTATTTTTATAGTCATTCGTAAAGATAATCAATATTTACAGTAGTTCATATGAGTACACTGTTCAAAATAACAATATTATAAATATTATCTAATATTTTTTCTTTCGACTATCTGCAAGTTAAGTTTTGCTTCTGCTAAAAACTGTTATAATATCTAATAAATTACAGTTAAGCTGCCATAATCAACATTACATACACAATAAAGGTACGTAAATTGCAATGTGACCTATAATTAATACTTTTATTTTCACTATTTATTTATAAATACTATGGCTATCTTTCTTAATATCATGGCCATCTTTTCCCTAAAAATCAGATAAGATGGCCAATGCATACTTTGTAATATTTTGATAAAATTAAAGTTCTGTTACGTATTTTCTCTTTAATTTCGATAATATTTGTTACTTTAAACTTCAGTGAAAGTAATATCCCAAATATTCTTAAAAAGAAATAAGAATAATTGTATGTTTTTTGCATTTTAAAAAACTATGGCCATCATACTCGAGTTTACCCTAAATGTTAGTTTACCGATCTACTGTTATAGATACACAACATAAACAGTGATTAGTCTGAAAATTTTTGATTTTTTAATAAATGTTACGGGATGATAAACGTGATTCATGGTTACCACCTTTGAATTAGTGCTCCATCTCCATGCTTTGGAGATCGTAAAATTTTGTCAAAGATCAATTATCACAAAAAAGTCATCAGACCTAATTTCTGTCGGAGTTTTAAAATCGGAGGAAAATCGACACTTAAAAGAAAGATCATCAAAATTTTGAGCGATAAGTTAAAAACTTTTTCCATTTACCGAAAAGCCAAAGATTAGAGAGGGGGCAACCGTGAGCGCAAACCATATATTGCAAGAAGGGAAATAATCGTTTCTAGTTATATTAGAAGCATAAAAACGGCTAGAGAATATTACGATAGCAAATGCTGTAGTACTGACTTGTTTCACCAGTGGTGACTATCACCGGGGCACTTGGGGGACCACGCCCGATGCTGTTCACGGCTATAACGTAGAGCTCATACTCCGTATAAGGGCTGAGACTCCTAACATGGTAGTACATTGTCGTGATACCAGATATCTCGGCATATGCCTGATTCACATGCTTCGGTTTATGCTGAATTACGTAATACTGCAGCTCATCCGGTCCTTTGTAGGACCAGCTCAGCTTCACCGACGTCGCAGTGATGTCGGACACTTGAACGTTCTCCGGTGGACCGGGAAGAGCTACGGGAGAGTGAGATTATTACAGCTTTATCTCTCTACCATTTATAAATATTGCGTCTAAGTTACACAGAATGAAATCATTTATTCAAGCATCCGAAGTCAGTGTAAACGTCGCAACATTTGACAACTTTTAGAAAAAATATAAATGCTAAATTTATTAACCATAATGTGTGAACAGTAAAAATATTTATGAAAATCCTTTTCCAAATAGTCCTTAGAGGGAAATTCATATTCAAAATTTAAACTAGTTGCTCGATTATTTTATTTAGTGAATGCAACGATTAATCGGTTCGCGATTAATCGCATCACTTAATTCATGAGCCGAAAAAGGCGATTGATAAAAGGTTTATCTATCTAATTCTAAAAAGTAATTTCAAGGAAAGTTCATGCTTCGTTCTTATTTTAAGACCGTCTTAAGATATTAATACAATTCTGTGATTGGCTTATGACATGTTAAGACTATATTTAAGACGATCTTAAATATAACAACCAATTATGAATATCCTAAAGTAAAAAAACTCGGTACGAACATTGAACTTTCACCATTGTGGTTGAGTCAATTACACCGAGATCGCTGGCGGCCGTGCACGTGTAATTGGCGGACTCTTTAATATCAGTGAGCATCAGGACATTTTTGCCAACTGGCAGATTGTCTTCCGGCGTCAAATCGGTTGCTGGGTCCTTTCTCCATTTGACGTAGGGCATGGGCGCACCCACGGCGACACAGGTGAGATTCAGCGAACCGCCTAACATCACCTCGCTCACCGTCGGTGGAGGAATCGAGAAGCTTGGTGAAACACGACGTACTGAAGCACAATACAATTGTCAGGATGAATACTCTATTCTTTAGTCGACTAAATTTTATTTAATCAAATGTCTTTCGATTTTTCGATTTTTTTAAATTCATTGTAGTTTCATCTTGCATTGACATAAGAATTATACTAAAACAAGATACAAAAGCCAATATTTCTATAATATTTGCTCATTGAAATTTTCAAGCAGTTCATGAAAACTTCTAAATGCTTAATCAGTTGTATCACTTTTGAAGGAGATGATATGTCTTTAGATTATATGCATAATCGTTGGCAGCAAATAAATTACATTACGTTAATGAAGAGCATGTGATTATTTATTTATTTACGAGTAACATATTAAATCGAAATGCAAATAGGCGTAACGGCCCATCCAATTAGGGAATAATTACGCGCACGTTTTACGATGGAAAATTAACTGTACACAGCGAAAATTCGCGAAGCACAAAACTCTGAACGATTATTTTGCGAAGCCGTTGCGCAGATTTTGTAAATAGCGGTAATTAAACAAAAACGCGTAACCATCGGGATTCGAGATCGCGGCAAGAACGCAAGCAAGGAAAAGTCTCGGCGCGTAACACACGTTACGTGAGTCGCGCGAACCCTTTGTGCTGCCCGTTTAGTTTAATTACGTTCTCTTGTGTTGCATTAATTTTAATTACAAACAGGAAAACGTCTACGTTTACGGCATTGGCGTGACTGTACGACACGAGCTACGTTCATTATTTGGACGACGACAACATCATCTTTTTACAGTTTCAAATCCACTGATTTTCATTAGAATATTTTTTCTTTTTCTTATTTATAATGTTGTGTCTTATAAGCTACTACGTAAGAATACCGCTAAAGAACGATTTCTCTGACAAAGACAATGGAATATTAATTATAATTACTATTAAAATATTAATTATAATTACGAAATGCGCTAGAAAATTAACTAATTTAATTTGCATTACAATATTTGCGTGCAAGCATTTGTAAACATGTTAAATTACCTTTTACGTATAACGTAGTTGACTTGGAGTACTCTGTGCCTACGGAATTGTTAGCAACGCATTCGTATTTTCCTTGATCGCTTACGTCGGATTCGGTGATCTGCAAGGCACCTGAAACATAAACGCAGAATATTCTATTGAAAATATATTCTCATCAATATTATCGATTACAATAGCAGTTTTATATACAAGCTCGATGTAAACAAAAAATTATCCCTTGTATTTCTCGTGATGTTATATCTGGGGATATTTGTATAGTTACATACACATGAACTTTATTACATTAATTACCCTTGTTTACACTATAAACAATAGTAATTTGATAAATTGAAAATTTTTTTTCAGTTCACAAACTAAACAAGATAATTCTTGTAGGTCTTTTCGCTTTTTCTAATTCTATAGATAGTCGTTGAAAGCAAATTTGCTAATAAAATTGATCTTTATTAACAAAATTGCTAATAAAATTGACCTGTTACATCATATTTTCGAGAAAATCAGATTGAAAAGTCAAAAATGACACTCTGAGATATTTTTAAGTTAAAATAAAGCATAAAATACGACGTAATAGGATGATTTTAACGACAAATGGCAAACGATTTATAAAAATCACCCATTAGATTGGCTGCTATGTATAACAAATAACAGTTATAGATAAAAAAAGAAAGAAACTTAATACATATTACTATCGTTATTATTAAAATAATTAATAAAACCATAAAATATGTATTCCAGGCAATTGGAGTCGACGCTGGTTATCAGTTAGCGCAATTTTTCTTAATACTAAATATATAAACCTTAACTGTGAACGTTTCCACTCATGATTTGAGTCTTCATCAGCAATCTTTCACCCTAGCGTAACGATTGGAGTATTGCATGACAAAATGATATCTCCAACGTTTTTCCTCTCAAATATTGAACCGTTTACTGTTTTGTGAGGTAAGTCGCATACTCACAAAGTTAGAAAGCTGAGTGGCAATGAGAACTCAAGCTCACACAGTCGACGCTTCTACACTGAACAATCATCGTTATTATTACCGATTTTTTAAAATAATAATATTCGTAATATTTTTAATTAATATAACCAGATTTCTTATTTAATAGCGCAGATTTATTAGGTCATCAGAAATAATGTGAGAAGGGATGTCGAAATATTTTTTAGTTCTGAACAATCTCCGTTTTGTGCAATTAAATTTAAAAGTATGGTAATATGTATGCGGTAACGAGCTCGACGGAACCACGTTTGAGTGGACGTCTATATTCTCTGCCGCTCGTCGCGTCTTTTACTTCATTTTTCCACTGCTAATAGAGTTCCTACCACGTTCTGCGGAGACGTTGAGCTCGGTAGGGTTGGAAAAGGACGTGTCGCCTTTCTCTCTTTCACCCTTCCTCTCCTTTTCCCACCCTGACTCGTACATTCCGTTTTCTGCGTCCGACTCTCAGGTTCGTGCGGGGGTTCCACGATATATCAGTTAGACCGTGATACCGCGATGATGAACTGACCGTTGCGAGGCATGTGATTATCTTCGCCGACGTCACTACCGGCCCGGTATAATTCAAACCCTCTCCGTGATCTTCTCCACCAACAAAAGAACCGCCCTATCCGTTCGTAAAATAAACACTGGCGAATATCGGGAATCGAGAATAGAACGGGGGATTGCCGCTGGGATCGATTGTTCGCTTTCAATATTTCTAACGTTTTATCAACAATGACGATTGTAATTAGAGGATGATCGTAGGACAGATAAACGGCTAGTGCAAATAAATTGTGAAGGACGTCGTGACGCTTCGATTGCATGAAACTCTTCTTTTCTTGTTGAATAGCCACTCGTCTCCGCAATCAAAGACGATATGGTAGCAAATCTTTTTCTCCTACCTTCAACAAATGAATCGAATAAACTTTTTAAGTGACTACAGATTTTATGTGATTACAAAAAGCAATTAGTTTCGAGCGATGTTTCTGATGCAACCATAGTCGCATGATATAATAAGATGCATGATACCTATTGCGAAAACGAAACACACGGACTGCGACGTATTTTGTCTGATGGTCGTATATGAATCGCGTCAAGCTATATCGAGATAAAAACGCGGCTACACGAATAGGTGGACTAATTTATTTTGGAACTCGCAGTGAACTATATGGAATATTTTTCCCCCGGAAAACAAATATCATGCGCGGACCAGTGCGTTGTTTCCCTTACGAGTGAACAAACGAATGAAACATGTGCGCCAAACTGTTAAAAGGGCTCCGTTTGGTTATTATGGCCCCCGGCTTAAAACGGAGCCCGCAATTATCGGCGTGACCCGGCGCGGCTGTTAATTTCGCAGGCTGCCGAATTTTCGCCGGCTGCCGATTTCGGAATTCGTTATCCGTCCGAGTAGATTCACGTGCCATACGTGGCGGTTTTCAACGCATTGCGATCGTGACTTTGATCGTGGAGGAAAGAGACGACGAAGACGGGCTGCGACGTAATTAGAATTTTTGGAAGTTTGTTTCTTACTTTTAATTAAAAATCTTAATTACAACTATTTCAACAAGTTATTATCTTAACCCTCAACTACAGTAACATTTATCATTTGGATCTGAAGCGAAATTTTTTGGATAATTATATAATCCAATTGATATTCTACGAGATTCTAAATTGTAGGTAAAAAAAACTTTAAACCTTCCTCTATCAATCGCCGTAAGACGGAAATTCAATTGCATTACTTCAAACAGAATACTTTAAAACTTAGGTGTATAGTTGTGATAGTTGATCATTACTCATTTTCAATCTTTTGTCTTCATTTTTTATTAAACGTCTGATTTTATTAATTTATACCAATCATTTGATAAAATTAAAAAAATGTAAGTGTTGTAGTCTAATTAAGGATTTGTAAAAAAATGTATAGTATTCATTATAATTAGAATATAATATCTAACTCTAACGTAAAATCAATTTTATGTACATGTAATAGAATAACGTACAATTTATTTTATATATGTAATAGAAATAGACTGTGAGAGCGTTTAACTTTGCACCAGGCACTACGATTTATCGAGATAGTCCTGGTAAGGAAAGAACTTGCCTAGGATAGAATTCGGTAAAGTATTTGGTAGATAGACGGGAAAGAAACGGAAGAGAGAGTAAGGGTCGAGGGTAGAAAACACTCCATCACGAGTGAGAAGTGAGGCGGACTGATATCGCGTACGATCGGAATACGTAATCGTGCCTCATCTACAATTTCCCGTAAGTCGACCAGGAAGGAACGCCGCGAGGTCGTATTGTTATCCCGATGGAATCACGTGCGCATTGTTAGCGCACCGAGGCGAAAAAGTTATACCTGGCGAAGAGTATAGCCCAACACGTTATCTGCCCGCCATCCGGAAAATTTCCCTTCATGCGAATACCAAATATATAAAGAATATATTGACTTCTTGATTCTTTTTACAACTTTTAGATTTAAAGTCAACACTGAAAGAAAAGATTGGCTGCTGCAACAATTTAGATAGTAAAATATGGCATAGCATTTTTAATTAGCTGTAGCAACCAGTTTTTGGTTGTAGCAGCAGATTTTTAGTTGCATTAGCCTATCCGCAATGTCAGTATATGATTTCGACAGGCTAACGCAACTAAAAATCTGCTGTTACAACTAAAAACTGGTTGTTGCAGCTGATTAAAAATGCTATGCCATATTTTACTATCTGAATTGTTGCAGCAACCAATCCTTTCTTTCAGTGTAGCATTTCTGTTAGATGCAAAATGGAATATAAACTTGGAATTTATTGTGCTACTATCATTTTTAATCGACGTTTTTTTTTAAATCTTTTCTAATTAATTTTCACTTTAACTTAACCCTTTGTCGACATGTAAAATTTTTACTTTTTGTCCGCGATCTTCACCCTGAATCGTCGAACTTTAGTACAGATTGTTCCGGATTGTATAAAACACTGAAAAAATTCTTATATACTTGTGAAAGTTTTAATAACAAGTTTCTTTTAGTATCATAAAAGTTGGATTAAAAGTTTATTTTACTTATTTTTTACAGATTTAAATTTATGTATTAGATAACTCATTTAACAAATCGACTATTCTTAAAATCTAAAATCTAACATCCGGTGGAATTAATGTCAAACACTTTCAAACTCTCTGACAAACTTCCATGCCTATTGGAATTTATTTTTCAATTCGGCAAATAATTTGTATTTCAGCCTCTGCTGAGATAACTATTCGTAATTTCTTCAAATTGATGTGTGTGTGTGTGTGTGTGTGAGATTGTAAATATTTTTAAAAAGTAAAGTTTTTACTTTTTAAAGAAATTTTAATGTTAATGGTTTATTATTTATCTACATCGCAATTTAACATTTTTAATAACTTATGCTATCACGCACATAGTTGAATTACATTAAAACGAGAAGTTTCTTCAAGCACATCAATATTAAAAACAATTAACATCTTTCTTCATTTTACGGGTTTTATTAACGTTTTAATGTTCCATTGTCTGGTCGGAGTGTCATATCTTCTTTCATTGCATATACATGCAAAATGTAAAGAACAATACAGAATTAACAGGTAAACACTCGAATATACCATTGATTCAAAGATAATATTTCTACGGTGTAATAGCCGTTTAAAATATTCATATGGCCGCGTAGAAGTACGTGTTACCGGCGATAATGAACAATTAGATCTGGAATATGCGTGGACCTGATTAAAAATGAACGGTACATCATGCGGGCTGTTTCTTATAAATTTTAAATAATCAACATACACATGCAATCGCTTTAAATATGATCGACATATATTATGACAGAGAACATGAAGAGACATTTGCGTTAAAAGCCACCGATATAATACCTGTTCAACTTTTCGTAATCCCAGTTTACGGTATTGATCGCCGGATAGTGTGTCAAAGTCAGGAATATTTTAAATGGAAATAGAAATGGAAATAGTTGAATAAATAATGTGATGTATCTTCCTGAGATCCTTCAGTGAAAAATTGTTTCTATTCTCTGAAACTAGATATAGAAAATTTATGCATATTCCTTCAATATACTCTTTGACTTTTAGTGTTTTGAAATAATTTTAAACGTTAAATATATATCGTGTCAATTTGTAACTCAAATACATCGCTTTTTCAAATTTAATTTGCGATCAAAAAGTATGGTACAAAAATAAGTTCATACTTATTTTTTATCTTAATGATATATGTACATGTATGTGAGTGTATGTGTATCATTACATACAACACACATACGCACGCACGCAAATATTATTAAAAGAAAATGTAAATTAAAAGACAGAGAAAAAAGTTGTTAACTTGACTAAATGTGTTTAGTTCGTAATAATTATTTAGTTCAAATATTTAAATTATTTAGATTAACAAAATCTTGTAATTTAAAACATGTTATTTGTTTGAATTAACAAATATTTGGTTGAATTAACAAATATTTACTTGACAGCTTGTGACCGGCTACATTTAGTTGAATTAACTAATATTTTTTTGAAACAGCAATTTTTTTTCTCAGTGTATATCTTGAAACAATTTTAATACTGCTTTTTTATCTCGAAGATAGATGCGATACATATGCATGTGTAAATGCCTAAGTTGTGCTGTATTTTACGATAAGAAACACAAGAAATGGATCGATTCAAGCGCAATTTTTAATATCGTGTCTCCCGTATATAAAATTACGGAAACCGCTTCTACTTCCATGTTTTATTTCGGCGACGGTATAATATCTTGTTTTTATTAAATAGTTGTTGCTGGTACATTTTGTTTTTACATCCACAGGATGTGCAACGAGATACGTAACTATAATAAAATAGAGAAGAATAAAAATAATAGGTGAATAGTGAATACCACAGCCCTCTCGTGTTAGGTCGATCGATATTCTCAGTACATGACAATTAACGACTTTTACGAACTTTGGTATATAAAGCAATAGCAGATTTTTTACGAGAAAAACTCGGCTTCAAACTCATTGAGGAATCTGTTATCGATAACTTAGATAAAGGCTCGAAATAAGTGAGCTATTAAACGAACATTTAGCTTGAAATTTCTCGCTTTTTAATTCTAATAAAAATAGATAGAATCTATGTACATATTATCAAGATTCTTTATAAATTATTATGTTTTATAAGTAAAGAATTGTATAATATATTAATCCTTTATTAATTTGTCTGAGGTATTTAGGTTACCTCCGACTTTACAAATGCCGTTTATACATATTATCATATTTGGTGCAAATTGTTTTACAGTTAAATAAATGTTTTGTATTTATCTTTATCTAAAGAATGTACAAAATATTATTAATTTTTATTTAATTGTAAATAATTAAAAAGAACAATGACAATTGAGATATAATATTTGGATGTGAAAAACACAATATACATACGCGACTAATTACGTTAAATGTAAGGTTAATTAAATTAAAAAAATTCTGTTTTATAAAATGTAGGATACTACATAATATACTAAGACTCGGGAATAATTACCTGATTGTTTTTATGTAAATGATCACCTGGATTTTTAGATTTCAATTAATTCTAGAAAATGAATATTTTAATTTATATAACACCTTTTTATTGCGGGTTTTTTTTCGATGGAATTATATACTCAGAAAGAATAATTTGGTCGAAACATTAAAAAATTTAGCTAAATACAGATTTGAAAATAATTTTGTTGGTCCATGAAAATAATTACATAATAATCTTAACCAATAATAAGATTTTATTCGGACCGACAAGAATTAAACACTAAGTATAAGAATAT
This sequence comes from Trachymyrmex cornetzi, assembly GCF_001594075.2. Lineage (NCBI taxonomy): Eukaryota > Metazoa > Arthropoda > Insecta > Hymenoptera > Formicidae > Trachymyrmex > Trachymyrmex cornetzi. The sequence continues at coordinate 2,434,490 of NW_017295861.1, read as the reverse complement.
TCAAGCCTATAATTACATAATAATCTTAAGTATGATGAGTTGCAAAAAGTTTTGATATTTTAGTAACCAGTTTGAGTGTCCTACATAATTATTTTAATGATCCAACAAAATTATTTTCAGATATATATCTAGCTAAATATATTGAGACTATATAGCTAAATATATTAAAACTATATTAGCAAAATCGTTCTTTCCTTGTATTGAAAAGTTTGTAAAGAACTTTAAAGAAAGTTATTAAAAAGAAACATGTGTTAAACAACATCTATCCAAAACAATATTTTACAACAATTCACAGAATGTGAAAATACTCCAGGTAACTATTCTTAGGTCCAAGTACAAAGGCAGACGAGAAATGAATAAGTGCGAGATACGAAAGTGTCCTTACGTTGTTTTCCAAGTGACTGATTCAATCCAGACGAAACTTCGCGATCGACGGATGTGCTAGTCGGATATACAGAAAGTGTCGAATTTTCCTTACGCTTAGGAAAATCGTATTCGTGTCTCGCGAAAAGTTCGAGCTACACGTTCTGCTTGTCACTAGGCACAGCGACAGCATTTTTCTGGGGCCTTTCCGCGAGATCTTGGGCGATTGCAGCAGAGATATGCAACGGCACGAGTATGTGTGTACATGATGCAGGCGAAAGGGCGTATACGGGCCGTGCTATTTGTGTGTTTACCGACTATAATATATATATATATATATATACACAAATATACACCTACGCGCATACGTATGCACGTATACACGTGCGATACGAATACATGAAATGCATCGTCTCGCTCTGTCTCTTCGCCTCATCTCCCACTTCTGGGTAGCATGCAACGCAGGATGGAATCGAAGGATGAAGCGGGGATGAATTCGACGCGCACAACTCGGTGAATACAGGATTCCATCCGGATAGAATACAAATAGGAAATATGTTTACACCCCGAAAGCATTCCGAAGTATACGTTGCGTATACCTTCGATGCCGTCCGTCGACACTTTTTAATCCCGACGTGTGTATTCAATGTGGAATTTCATTTCAATTATATTAGAGTTTACATCTCCGATTTTGCGATTTATATTTTTTGATCGTTGAAAAGAATTCAGAAAATAGTCGCATTTCCAATTTTTTTCTCTCTAGGTTGAATGCAATCAAAGATTCGATAAAAAGTTGGATGTAAAAAAAATGAATGAAAACGAACTTATTCTTTATTTAAAGATTCGATGGTTATGAATACACATTTAAAAGTTAAATGCGGAAAAAATTCAAAGAGCGACTTTTTGCAAATACATTTTCCAAATAAATCTCAATTTTTAAAATTTATATATACAAATAAAAAAGGGAAAAAAAGAATGATCTTTTGTTCTCTCTTTCAGACCCCTATGCTCAGCTTGTTAAATCGTAACTATGTCGCCGTACGTCAATGCTGGTTCAGGATCTCAATTGCGTTAAGAGACAGTTTCCAGTGGCATAGCTCGATTGTAAGCGCGGCCTGAATTTGATCCCGAATCAAAGGCATGGATGGGAAATTACCGTCGAAAGCGACGCGTTGTGCTAATATAAGGACAATCGGTAGCATTATGCGGGCACGAAGAGGTTGTGAGAAATGCTTTGGACGATTGTCAGGGTGCAGCTATATATACACACAGCGGAGCCCTTGCCGGAATAACAGCGATGAAACGAATTTGCGCCAGTTATTTAGGGGTTAGCGCCGAGTTCTGCCTATCCGGATTAATTAAAGTGGAAATGCGACGACTGGCGCTCCGCTTGCTCGTACGAGTTTCCTATCGCATGCAATTGCGATTTCTTGGTGCCGTGCCAGCTTTGTTTGAACATTGTTGTTTTCGCGATCAGAGTCCCGTCGAACTCCCGTTTGTCGCTGCGCGAGGAGGGGTGGTACCTGTTCTTTTGACGAAGCGTCGTTTAAGATAACGAACGCTCTCTTCTTCCTCGCGTTTCACCTTGCGTCTTTGTAAAGCGAAAAACAACGGAGAAGATCCGCTTCTCTCCGAGGGTATATCGGGTAACGCCGCTCTTTTTCCTTTATCCTCTCTCGTTCTTACCCATTCTGCCTCAACCATCGAGTCCCTCCCACCGCGAAAAGAGAGTAACTCACTCAAGCTCCCTCCGCGTAGCTGGTGTCATAAGTCAACTCCCTTGGTAAAGGGTGGTCTAATGGGCCCGGGAGAGCTTCACTGAGGGTCTGGGGGAGCTACGACGACACAGCGGAAGAGATGGAGGAGACGCGCTCGCCTCACTATGGCCAAACGCGAAGGAGAAAAGGAGGAAAATGATAAGATTAAGAAACCGTCTGAGAAGGAACCCACATTCCAAAATTTCTGAATTACTGTTAAGCCCGAAATACTCAATCTACTAGGAAGCTTGTTTCGAACTTTATTACTCCCTTTCATTACTCGCAGCTTGTCGACGGCTCACTGTGCAAAATTTTGCAAACACCGACAAGAGGCGTGGCCCACGACATCGAGCTGTGTATGGTATGAATTTCAGTGGTGGATCGCGCGAGCCGATTTAATAACACCGTTGGCCATTGTGCCACAAGCTGCATGTGACTGTGTTAATCGATGCTACAATATCAAAGGTAATGAACTGCAATATGAGGAGTTTGTAAGCGGTCATGGTACAGGATAATTGTAACAGTCACAATAACTCGAAACCATAATTACTGTACGTGTTGAAAGAACGCATAATTAACTCTTAGTTACACAATTAGGTCATTTGCGTCCTGTGCATTTCTTTTTTTTTTTAAATACTAGGAGCTTTGGTTAAATAAAGGTCCAGCCTTTTCTTTTTTTTAACACAACCTTACAAATACACGCTTTCATACAAATACTTTCTAAAGATACGTGTAAGAATTTAGGTATATTAAGTAAGCTTAATAATTTTTGCATACTTGTAAGGTCCGGTTTTTCTAACTTCTGGTTATAGACTTAACTTGACGATAACGTGAAGATTGTATTTTTTTAGCTGTGGTTAATCACTAAAGGGATGGTTTTGTAGTGAATAATTTTTAAAGTTATCACTTAAAAAAAACAACAATTTACTGATTAATCATAGCTAGAAAAACAATTTTTACATTATCATAAAAACCAGAAAATGAAAAACCAAACCGAAGAATGATAAAAATTAATCCGGAACATAAACGACCCGTCACGTGTAATAAAGAGTTGGAAAATCATTGTGTGTACTAAGGGTTAACTTCTAAAGAGGATTGATATGTTTTTAAAACATCAAAATCATAAAAAAGAATAATCATCGGACAATTATTAAGTGCACGGAGAGAATTTTTCGTTATTTTTTACCGCAAAATTCATTACAAATTTCATCATGTTTGGTAATAAGCTTGGGACAACTTGACAATAATGAAATATTATAAGTAATATTATAAGTAACGATAGATTTTTGGAAATATACAAGAGATTTTTTATAAATGATGTAGTAAAAATTATAATGCAGATTGTAAAATGTTTTGAAGTGAGTAAGTTCTAGCGTAGCTAGAGACACACTCGACAACGAAAATAACCGATAAATATCGATTACAGTTGATCAATTACTATGTTACATGGTAAAATTATAAGCGACTAAATCAGATTAAAAATATCATGC
>NW_017295861.1:2371410-2430845 GCF_001594075.2 Trachymyrmex cornetzi | reverse complement strand
TATATATTCATGACTACTTAGCATCTATTCTTTTAAAATAATAAAGAATTATAAACTGCGTAACATATTTTAAAATGTTGAAATTTTACTATACCCCCTTTAGTAAAATTAATAAAATATATTACATATCTTATTATGACACAATTAGTAAATTAAAGAAACTCATATACAATTCTTTGAAATACTATGTTGTCCCACTCTATTATCATGATTTTCAGGCTAAATTCTAAGAGAAAATTCTCTCCGTGTGTAAAGTAGACAAAGAGGCTGAACAAAAGAGTAGAAAAATGAAGAGGTAATAAGACTAATATTGCACCTCACGCGGCTCGTCACGTCATTTGTGTCAAACTTGGTTTTTCTTCGTTATTAACTCGGACTAATGGGTCGGAGAAAATCTTATCGCGCAGACCATCGTGACGTGTTTACACAAAAAACACGTGCACCTCCTCCTCGTTTCCTCCGATGAAACCCGAGATTCGCGTTAATTTGATGACTCGCGCTCGGTTTACTTCAGGCACGATGATTAAAGGGGTTGCGGTTATACGTAGTCGTAAAAATACGATACGGTTAGGCCCGGAAAATACTGCACGGAGAGTTAAAAATGAAGCGCATGTGATAAGAACACCGCAGACATTAAGCGAACATTGTTGAATTATCACGGCAATAATCGTGGAGTTTAAGGGACTACCCGCTGAGAAACTTGAAGGGTTCTTTATTTTAAATAAGGCTGATCTCGATTATTTTGTTTCTTTTTTCCGGGTTTCGCGATAACCCTCTTAATGATGTTTGATAATATATGAACGCAAAAAGGCATGAAATATAAATAAAGGTCTACAAATCAACGATTTAATCGTAGCATAAGCATATAAATTTCGCCCTTTATTTGAATTAATTTTTTCAGAATATAAGTAAAAAATATAATTTTTGAAGAATTGAAGAAACGTTCTAGGTTTTATATTACTGTAATATTAAAAATAATTAAAAATATATTTAGAAAATGTCTCACCATTTCATATGTTAAATGAATGGAACATATCTCCTTTAAAATTTATTTTTAAAATAAGAACTAACTATTGAAAATATTGATTTTAGTTGTTTCTGAAGTAAATGAGCATTTTCGTACATATAATAGAGGATTCTTTAATTATGTAAATATAATGACAAACTTTTAAAAATGTTAAAAACTAACAAGTTGTAGCTTAAAATAGATGTTCAACTTTACTTTTAAAAATATACAAACTTCATAAAAAAGCAAACTAATAACAGTAATAACATTGAATTTCAGCATACTAAAGTGATTTATTATTGTAACGAAAACGTAAGTCACTGCAGGTTACTGTTTCTCATGTCAATGAGTTTTCTAGACTTGATATATAAGAACGCTTAATGTAGTTTGAAAGAAACAATGTATTTTCCCTTATCCCGGGGATTCTAAATCCCTTAATATGTCAATTTCGACAAAAAAATTGACTCATGAAGTTTCTGAAATGATCAAGACACAAATCTTATTTTCTTTTGAATGATTATTATCTCTCCAGTACTTTTCTCAATTTATTATCGTAATAATTTCATCGCAGATGTTCTGAGAGCGTAAGAAAGTCTAATCTTCTTCTCTTCTTTCCTATCTTTTTCCTCTTCTTTAATCTCCAAGACAATCTGACATCCACGATCATCCCGTCGCGACGCGGTGTCTTCCGTTAGGGCACCGTTAAGTCGCGCCACTATATTACGTTACTTGTTCTGAAGTTCGGCGCTCGCTCATCAAGCTCCGGTTTTAACTCGGGGAATTTTACGAGTGTTGACGAAGCGCTAACCGACGCTCTCCGCTTTCACCTCATCCCCGTCGCGCACCATCACTGCGTTCGCGGTTTTACGAGCGGAGAACTGCAAAATATAATTTAACGATTCGCCGTGTTAAGTTTTGCCTGCGTCGTTGCGCTCCTAGACGACGCCCACGCGGCGAGCAGTGAGAAAGAGAGAGAGAGAGAGAGAGATTTCCTCAAGGACCATGTCGAGCCAAACCGCCTTTCAGCAAGAGACGCCCGGCTGAAGGTTAAATGAAACGTTAAACTTATGCACCCGCGTATCTAATTAAATTTGCCGTCGCGTAATCGCGCATCGAAGTTCTCTGTGAGAACGAGCACGACTTATCGGCGCGAGTTTAATGTGTACTTTAATATGTTGCTCATATGTTATTCGTGGGGCGAAATTCCTAATTTCTCATTAAATCTCATAATCCTGCATTACTTATACACATTTATCCATATATTGTATAATTATATTTCGTATAATATTATAAATTAATTCTTCTTTTTCAAACTACACTTGTTAAGGGTTGGCAGAAGACATGGTGGAGACATTGGCTAAAGATGAATTTCTATTTTATTAAATTATAGCTAAAATATTCAAAAGATTGTAATATAATTAGTATTTGTAATCAGGAGAAGTATTTACATCTTGCTAAAGAGCGATTTTTTTAGAAAAAAGTAAAATAGAAGATTGTTCTGATATCTCACTCGATTTGTACTATAGTGCAGATCTTATTTATTATTTTAACGAAAAAATTACCAACTCTGCAGCAAACTTCGCAGCTTCATAAAACATAAGTAAAAAAATTTTATAGCAAAATATTGTTTTTACAAGACAAAATCAACTGTACCTGCATCGGGAGTATGAAATAGATAATTTTATTTGCCAACCTTTAATAATTTAACATTTAACAATTTGAGAATATATATTCAAATAAATAAAATACAATATACCTAAAATTTATTTAGCGTAAATAAGAAAATTTTAAGGACAAATAAGAATACTAAAAACAGCGCGGGAACATTTTATGTTAAATATACATGTCCCAAAATAATTGCCAAATATTTCATGGGCAGATAGAGCAGATTAAACTAAGTCGAAAAGTCCTCTACCATTTTGCAATTTTCGCAATAGTTAACAAGATATTAATTACTAAAAATTGCCGAAAATTGGTTTTCAATAATTTTTTACTCAAATACTACTATCAACTTTATAGAAAAACTGTAAGAGACAAAAATTGTTTATTTTCTTCTCATAAAATTCTAAGAATTTTTCAAAATTTTTTCAAAATTTTTTAATACTATTTTTTCATGTTTGTAAAAATAAGAAAATGTAGTACTAAAAAGTTGATAAACAATTCTGAAAAAATTTAGTTTCATGAGAAGAAAATAATTTTTGTTTCTTACAGTTTTTCTGTAAAGTTGATATTATTTGAGTAAAAAATGATTGAAGACCAATTTTCGGCAATTTTTAGTAATTAACTTCTTGTTAACTATTGCGAAAATTGCAAAATGGTAGAGAACTTTTCGACTCATTTTAGTCCGCTCTACCTGCCCATGAAATATTTGGCGATTATTTTGGGACACCCTGTACTTAATATAATTAAGAAATAATATTCTGTTTTTAATAGCGCAACAATTACCGTGTCATTTTTAGTACTTTCATCCATCTACCAAATTAAAATTTTCTTATTTTTGACTGAATATGAAGAGTCCGTTTGAATTAATATTTTATTATTTAGCGTAAATTATAAACTTGGAAGTAATTATAATTTTTTATAATAGAACCGAGATAATATAGTCCAATATAGTTTGCGTTAATTTAGAAGAAAAATATTAATTATTATTATTATCACGTATAATATTATTACGTATAATATTATTACATGTTATGAAATGTGGTTGTGTTTTTACGGTTCTTCTATAGTAGATATGATAACGTGCGAAGTGCGAACATCTCGCAGAATTTAATCGCGCGCATTGAAAATGCGAGAGAATAGTTTCGTAGTCTCAAGCGCTATTCTATGACAAGCAAGGACGCTTTGATATCGTTAATGTACATCGCGGATGTAGCTATTCCCGTAAATTAACGCAAACAATGGTATATACCGAGTATCTGGGGCACGAGCGTACGAGCGGGCCTCAACTAGAGATTGCGAGGCGAGTTAAAATTTTAGCAATGGCTCAATTCCCGCCGACAACACGAGGCGAACCGCTTAGCAAATTTAATCTGCAAGATTAGAATAATATGTATGCACAAACAATTTTCGTATAATTCTATATGTAACTGTTGTGAAAGCGGATGAACCACGCGAGAAAAACGCCTATCGTTTCCTATTGCGATCATCTTTGTAAAAAAATATTCGTCATGTTTTACATTTTCTCCGTGCCGAATTTGTGTTTCTCCTGTGGGAAACATGCACGGTTTGCACACGCGGTTACATTTGTTACGTAAACAAAAGTGAATTAAACATTAATGCATCCACATATAAGGTGCTGTGACACTCAACGTTATTTCATGATAAAATCTGAATATCATTACTACAAATTTTTTAATAATAAATTATATGTGTGATTCTCTCTCTCTCTCAACATATATTAAAAATTATATAAAATATGTTTATGTATATCTCAACATATTAGATATTATATGAATAAATTTCCGCATTTAACTTTAGATAATGCTAACAACAATTTAAAAAATTTCCGCGCTGAATTATTTTTCCATTCAAGGTTGACTAACCTGCATGAAATTGCGTTGTTTCTCACAATTAGATAATTAACTACATTTTTAATTTAACTGAACGCTAAAAAGGTGCATTTCACCATTTTCACTATTTTCACTGCGGTAAAACCGTCTTTGAAGCAACCAAAATAATTTGTGAGATTTGTGGAGACAATACTGTGTCGGAAAGAACGTGTCAAAATTGATTTAAAAGATTTAAATAGTGATTTCGAAGTGAACGATAAATTGTGTGTTGCAAAATATTCTTTCGCTGTGACATTCGTATGCTGTCCGAAAGATGGCAAAAAGTGTCAGATTTGAAAGGCAAATACTTTGAAATGTTTGTACCGTTCCTTTTATATTAACAGATATACTTCCGAAAAGAAAAACACGGAAACTTATTTATACACCTAAGTAATCGTATAAAACTGAAAACTGTATTAAATTTGCAAAAATTTGTATATACAGTAGTATTTTTAAATAGATATTTATAAGCACTAAGATCCGCTTTGACAGAAAATAGGATATTGTTTCTCTTAATTGATTTATTCTCGTCGGTTTAATTTCGAATGATAATAATATAAACTTTTTTAGAACTTTAAAGAGTTGTAGCGACAGAATATTTAATAGTATTTATTTTTCAGTATTTGGAAGAAATGTATTTTTAGAGTAATGTTTTTTGATAAAAAATTCTCATCATAGATACATTTTTTTACGCTCAGATACTATCGTGTGCGTTGCGACCAACGTGCACACACGAAGCTCTATCTTCTTGTTAATATTTTCTGTTTTTTTTCTTTAATTACGAAATAGGCTTTGAAAAATGGATTGCGTATATTGAGAAGTTTGTGTTTTATTCCGTGAAAACACGATGCATCGAGTGCATCGATCGATGGCGTATATGTTATTTTTGGCGTCGCTCTCTGATATTTGGCGGCACATTTAGTTCTTGTTTCAGGATAAAACATCGTGGAACGATGAAATACTCTGTCAAGAATGCATCATCAGTTCCCAAAAAATTCCCGAACGCGGGCAATCTATCGCGCGGTGTTCTGCAAACGCGTTAACAGTTTCGTGCGATAGATACGAACGATGCGCGCGCGCGCGTGTACAATTTTCGAGCGAGCTTTCGCTTAACGAGTTCGAGGACAGGTAAGATTTACGAGAAAAATGCTTGTCAGCGCGGGGATGGAATTTATGAAAACTCTCGTTTCGTCCCGGTCGACTCCGCGTCAGGTCTTCCTCGCCCTCGTTCTCGCACGCCCTTTTTCTTTCCGACGCGCTCCTTCCTCCTTATTTTTCGTCCATCCATTTCCCTTGCGCGGAACTTGGTGTGCCGCTATATCCAGAAAGTACATCGACTTGTGATGCACTTTTTGCGATACATTAAGGCGTATATTTTATGATACGTGCGTATAACGCGACGGTAACAGCGAGAGCGAGCTTCGATTCGAAGGATACGAAGTATACACGCGAAGACACGCGAATAATGTTAAGGGTGCGAGCGAGTGACTGATGCGACTCCGGGGGTCGCCTCTTATGGAGGTAGGGGTTGATAACCCCTCTCCGTAAAATTACACTTAACTCAATCTTATGGTCGACAGTGGCACCATTGTTTCCATTCAATAGAGTTATACAATAATAGCATAATCATACATCTTGCATCTATAAATTTAATTTACGCATACTGGGTGACATAATTCATATGGTATGATTAATACGCGAAGGTAAAAATCACTTGAGCCATTGTGAGTGTAATTTAGTAATTGTTTATTGCATAATGTCGTTCCTTCACGTTGAAAGTGACAATTAAAAAAATTAAGTTTTTCAGAAAAGGGGACAATTATTTTGCAACTTAACAGAAAATTATTGACTAATTAAATAATATCGGCAAAAGACTATGCTCTAGAAACATGATAAAATGTAATATTCATTTCACAACTTAAAAATCATTCTTTTTGAGTTATTACTATTTTAATATTCTACGAAATTATAACAAATCTGGAATAATTCAAATATAACATAATTCGAAATATCATAAATAATTTATATTTACCTTGTGTGTACAACAATATAATTAAATTCAAAATAATTAATATAATTAAATTCAAAAACAATTTCTTCTTCGATCATTAAAACTTAACTCTAAATGTTCTCTATATAACCGACTCTTCTTTTTATTTACAAAAACGATAAAACTCAAAATGTATTACTCTTGCAAAAGATTATGATCTCTTTAAAAACTTTGAAAAAAAAACGACACAAATGCTACTGGACGAATAGACTGTGAAGTCAAATTAGTTTTTGATGATTAATAGAATAATCTTTACCTAAATTCATAATTTAAAACTCACATTTTTTTAGTTGTGTCACTTTTGAAGTAAACGAAGTAAAGAAACAATGTCATGATAAGCCATTTAGTGTATATGGTATTTAATTAAATTACAGAAATTCATATACTTTATTTTAACTTTTGCTATTTTCTGTATTTTTTAAATATTAATTCTTAGTTGTTTCTAAATAATATTACCAGCACAATAAGTACCAAAAATTTTGCAATAAGCATTGCTTGTTGCATAATGTTGTGGTAAGCCACACACAACTGGTGTGTAAGACATTTAATTAAATTACAGAAATTCGCATACTTTTTTTTAACTTTAGCCATTTTCTATATTTTTTCTTATTTAGATATTCTTAGTGTTGTTTTTAATAACATTATCAGCATAAAACAATAACAAAAACTGTTAATAAAATTCGAGAAAACTTGCACTGTATTCTAAATGAACTTATTGTCATTGTACTGTTGCAACCATTAAGGATAGTATCCTGCCGTGTGAATCGTAACGATAATAGGTAAACTTTCCTTCGTGGTGCAAAAATACTAAAAATACACACCGTTATTCCTCCCATCTAATTACAATAATAATAGCCGCGTAACGGCCCGCCTCGATGCCGCACGAATTTACATAACGTCCGGCATACTTCATTATCGCAACTATCGATCGTGGAAACGACCAGGGTAGGAATCGAGCCAACTCATTCGGGGTGGATCTCATTTAGATTTCCATTCTCGATCGTCCCGCGATTTTCAGAACCGGCAGCTTTATCAGGTGGACCGGCACGCATACCAGCCATAGATCGAATTTCCAGTCGAATACATCTCGTTCGTCAAACGAGTTTTCTCCTCTGTAGAATTTCTTTATGGCAATTCCTAGCAAGATTACAGTGTCAACTAAAGTCACTAGACATATCCATGAGAGTAACGCAATCCATCCACCATTTTGGTTCAAAACGTAGCAAAATTCCAAACTGAATGCAATTATTGTTAGGATAATGCAGTTACATGGAAAAATTTGCTAAAAAACTAAAAATTTAGCTACTTAACAAACAAACTAACATTATTTATCGTTATTTTGTCATTAAAGATGTAATTTTGAATCAAAATGACGATAAATAAACGTCAGCCTATTTGCTGGATACAGAGTTGGGCATGTATTTGAAATACTTTTATTTAAAATACACTATTTGCAAAACAAGTATATTTTGTATTTTTTATTTTAGCGGATCACATAAAAGTATTACGTATTTTGTATTTAAAATCGAAAGATTGAAAGCTTTTTGTATCTTGTAATTCAAATAATAAGATTAATTATCAATGTTAGTATTTGAAATACAAAATACAAAATACTTTCATAATCTTTTGTTATTAATACTAAAATATAAAATACAAAATACTTTTATATGCTCCCATGAAATACAAAATACAAAATATTTTCATGTACTCTGAACAAATAAAAAATACAAAATATAACTGTCTTATCAATACTGTTTTTCAAATAAAAGTATTTCAAATATATGCCCATCTCTGGTTGGATACAGATCTGAAAATAATTTTGTTAAACCATCAAAATGATTACGTAGAGATTTCAAACATGATAAGTAATACTGTAAAAAGTTTTGACGTTTTAGTTACCATAATCTTATCATATTGGAACGTCTATATCATAATTACTTTGAGTTGAACAAAATTATTTTCAGATCTGTATCTGGATAAATTTTTAAACACTTCAACAAAATAGTCCTTTCCACAAGTACCTACGTGTAGATAAATTACAAAGTGTACATTATCCGACGCCATTTTCATTCAAAATGTTTATCGCGCTATTATACATATACATATCCAGTAACTTCAGTATCGACGGCTCGTTCGTACATGGCCTCGAGATGCATGCGGGGATGCCGTCAGTAGGCTATGCAAACGTATCCATAATACATAGCGCGCACACGCGCCACTGTATGCACGAGACACGTGCATACCGTACGTGGTGTGTTGCGTACGTGTTGCGTATGTACGCGTCACGTACACGTACCACCGCATCTAATGTACACTTTTCACGTCGCGGCAAACTGCGGCGAGCACCGTAAAGATAGTCCGGGGAAGTGCACGTTGGTATTACGTGACGTGCCGCTCGATAATGATACCACCGTCGTGCGATAAAAACAAAGTGAGCGTTATACAAACGCATTCGCATATACATATATACGTGCGTACGCGCATAAAGGCATGCCCTATACAAGCGGTGAAGGTAAAAGATAATGGGAAGCATCGCGCTTTAACGAAATTCCGCAATGCGTGAGAAAATTATTCGTTCTCGCCTTATCGCTGTATTTCGACTTGCTCGGGGGGATGTTATTAATATATTTCGCAAGAAGTTTCCGCTCAGCAATGATGTGACGACCGAGAACGTTCTTCTTACTCAATTGGATTTAACTATACTGTAAAAAAAATTACGTGCAAAATTACAACAATTGTAATGAGTAATTTTGGAACTCATTATTCTGGTAGAAATGTATGCAATTTTTTAGACACCCGTTCGATTACTGTTTAGTATTATTGTATTTTCATTAATTGTAATAATACCGCGTAAGAAATGAGCAAGAACTCGATTAAGTTTTATTCGGTGGCTCTAAAGCAGTTTTCTTGATGAAAATATGTGCAATTTGTGTTGAAGATTCAGTTATTGTTGAATATTAATAGATTCTTATTAGTTAAAGTATGACATAAGTCACTAATTGTCCTGTTTTTATTCAGTAAATAGATTCAGATTTTGCGTAGTACACTAAAAAAAGAAGTGTTTAATTTTAAAATATTAAAATGTTTTATTCTTGTCTCCGTTTGTTAAACGGTTAAAAATGTTTTAGTTTTAAACTTTTTCAATAAACAAAACACTATGTATTTGAATTTAACACATTAAAACATTAAAAATTGAAATATCTTTTATTATTAACCCTTATCCTACCAGCTATAATTTGGTGCCTCACCCATTTTGGAAAATAATAAAATGTGTAGTATAATTTATAATTACCGAAAGACTCAAAGAAATTTGCACGAACAGGGGAATCGTTCAGTCACTAGTGACCCATGTCAGTATGATAAGAGTTAAACGTTTGTTTCGCAAAGATGGTTCAAAAGTAAACATTTTAAATACTGCACTTTTTACAGTCTAACTGCAAGCAAAGCATTATATCTTCGGGATTCCAAGTTTTACTTCTCAGATAGTTACTAGACAGAAGTTAATAAACCGTCTAGTAACTGTTCAAAAAATGCATGAAATTTCTACCAGGAATATTAAAGGTGTATATTTACCTATACGTAAAGTCATAACGTATAAATAAAATTATTTTTCTTTATAATAATTAAACAATTTGCAAAAGTAAATTTACAATTAAAGTTAAGCTTATAGAAATATTTACGTATTAACTCGCTAACGAATTATATAATATATAATTTTTCGTAAGCAATGCTATTAATATGTGCATAAAAATGTAAATATATAATATGTACATACATATTATTATTACACATATAATGTTATTAAAAAATTTGTACATTTACATCGAAATCATAAAATATATTATTATTCTTGTAATTTTCCATCTAATTATATAAAGGTATATTAGAAGTAAAAGTAATAATTTTTGCCTAAAAATAATTTTATTTATTCACTATAAATCATGTAATTTTAACATATATATTATTCATGTAATTTTATATACTTTTTTTTACAATGTACGAAGAGAAATATGCCAGAGAAATCGCAATAAAGAAGTTTTTTAAGACTCAATATAAGTCGGATTTATGTCGTAATCAGGATATTTTATCTAGAATTGAGGGCAGATTGCTATGAGATTATATGGCAACTCGTTTTTAACGTCTTACGCATAGATTGAAGATTTTAAAAGTAGTACGTCCATGCTTTTAAAATGCCATTAGTTACGAGTCAGTCATTTCTGAATTAACGAATACTATATGTAAATAGATTGTAAACAAGAGTTTTTAACAACACGAAAATGGACATTTGTAATAAACTGCCATGAAATTACGCTTATAAAGAGATCTTTAATTCATTTCATTTTATGTTTACATTAGCAAGATCGATTAATGTTCATCTACAGATCTTTAAAGCGCCTGTAAATTATAAATGTGACAATAATTACAGCGGTCAGACACACAATATACCGTCGTTCTTTCCTGAATTATAAATAATGAAGAAACATCGATAATAATAAATGTATTCAAGTTGATTCCCTCATCTCGTATGCTCGATTATTGACGACATTATCGTATTCCTTGCAAGCTATATCGTACAAAATGCGACTTGAAATGAGATCATCGTCAAAGATACTTCGGCGAATTTGATATCTGGCGAAACTTTTACGAACTTTTTATCGATGCCGTCGTCAAAATCGAAAGACGATGTAATGCCGAGTAGATGGCTAAGTCGGGTCGTTAAGGGGATCTCTGTGTGTTTTATCAATTATTTTTCAAATAAGTATTTTTCTAATTGCCTTTACACATACACACTCACACATTTATTTAAAAAATCCTTTTCTATAATTAAGGTATAAACAGTAATGTAATTCAAACCGGTCGACTTTATGTCAAAAACTTTATGAAAAAAATTTGGAAAATTATAGTTTGGTATCGGCTTCTGGAATCGTAACAATATTTCTTTTATATACTTTATACATATAAAACTATCTTAGTTTGGACTGGGATTACTTGAACAAACAATATTGAGTTCTTAGAATTGGCGGGAGCACAGAGTCGCATAGGAAATGCATAAGAAACTAATCAAAATTCTTCATCTCCTCCCTTCCTATGAAATAAAAGACTCTGGTTGATTTTCTTATGCATTATGCATTATGCGTTATGCAAAAGGTTGTATGGCCTTAGATACTTAATACGAAAAGATTAGTTAGTTAGAAAATTTGTATATATATGTATATATAATATTGTTGTATACTCTCTAAATCTCGTGGAGTGAAATCTCACTCGAAGGGACTAAAAATTTAACCTGTCTTGAAAAAAGAGTAAAAATATGGTCACTCTTGTTCAAAAAGGAGTGAATCTCAGCATGTCAAAACAGTAAATCTCACTCTAAAAAGAGTGAAAATCTACCACTCTTGAACAAGAGTGACCGTATTTTCACTTCTTTTTCAAAATAGGTTACATTTTCAGTATTTTCGAGTGAGATTTCACTCTACGAGATTTTGAGAGTAATATGTAGTAATGTGTCAATGATACGCAAATCGTATGTATAGAAGTCCCACTGAATCAGTAAAACAGACAACTTTAGGATCCCCTTAAGCAGCGTCTATATAAAATAAGATTTTAAGGCAATAAAACTTAAGCTCCAAGCCTTAAGTCATAAGAAATTGACCAATCACAGACGATTGTTCTCCTCACATTCGACTGTGGTGGTCAATTTCTTACGGCTTGACTTAGGCCCAGTTCCACAATTCACGTTTAACTCTTAACCGAGGTTCAACTTATTCATTGTCTCTTTCCAATTCTAGAATTGGAAAGACATGAGAAACAAATTGAACCTCGGTTAAGAGTTAACCATGAGTTGTGGAACTGGGCCTTAAAGCTCAAGTTTGACCCTTTAAAATCTTACTGTAGACGCCGTTTTAAGCGCGTGCAGGCGCACCGGACAAAGTATAGTGCGAATACGGTTTACAGCCGGTTACGAACGCGCATATGATCGGGTACGAAGCGCGTTTTGGTAAGTGCGAGCGAGCTGAGAGGGAGAGAGGGCCAGGTGTGCTCTCGGCAAACGAGATGGATGTGCTGGATGTTCGCGTATCGCGTGACCACTCGATCAACGCCGCCGCGAGTTGACAGTGACTTACGCACCCGGGCACTCAACGAGATATGACATGCGCCACTGGTCGCGCGCGCCGCCGATGGGGCGCCCCTATTGTTACCCTACCTATGTACCCGCCAAACACCCTTAATCTTTCTATCTTTCATAGCCTTTGTCATCGTTCGATCGCTCACGTACACCATATTTCTCTCCTCCCGCGCGCTCACCCCCTCGGCCTTTATCGGCCTACTTCCCGTCTCGCACGAATAAAGTGCAACGTTCGTTACTCGCCACGATAATGTCGTTTTATTTCATGCGGCGGTACTTTTTTGCATTAAAGCCGGCATTTCTAAAACCGGTTCGATCCTTCGGGGATCAACCGTCGCAACAACGATGTCTCTCGTCGAACGATATTAAAGACTGATCGCAGTGATCGACAGGCGGTGGTTACTTACCGGAATCCAGAACCGTGTATCGTGGATTTGACGTGTCGATAGGCAGCATATCTCGTACCCAGGAGATGATGGGAGTCGGGGATCCAACCGCGGTGCAAAGAAGGACCGCGTTGTGGCCCATCTCGACTACCTTCGTCGTCGGCGCTTGAGTGATCATCGGGAAACCCATCGGTAGATTCTCCGCTGTAATTGTAAAGGAGGGCATCTTTAGTCATTAGCCATTGTAGGAGGGCTTAAAAGTCTGAAGTAATCGGTGCATTATGCAGTAAGAGGCTGATAATATTGTAAAGAGAAGACGGGAGTTGATGCATCTTTTAAGAAAATTCCCTGAAGAGCGAATATATTGTACTTAATATAATAATCGTATATATAATAAGATAACATACGCAATTTATAATAAATGTGATATTTTTAATAATAATCTGGCTACAATTTTACGAAGCACATGTTATACGAGCACATATTATTTGAAATCGTTATTACTTTCATGAGATTACAAGATCACTGCATTAATTTTCCCTGAGAACGAGGTAACTTGATATTTTGTATTATATTTTAAGATAGCGAGTTCAGCGAGTTCGTTGAGCTCATATGCTTGCATGAGTTTAATTTGTATTTGTTTGAGCTTTTATATGTGCAGACGTGTTTGCGCACATTGAGTATAATCGATCAAAAAATTTTGACTGCTTCATCCGTTATTCATCTACAAGATGTATGATCTTCTTAGATATTAGAATAATCAAATAATGCTACATAGAGGATGTCCTGAAATTCGCGAATCGAAATACTACAATAAGAAGAATAATTTTTAAAAAATTAAATAAAAATGTTATTATCCGTAAATTTTTATTTTAAGCAATAGTTTGTGAAGTAATAAGGCTTATTTAAGTATTAATTACGAACTCTACATTTAGACGGATTATGTTTAAACGCTAAAATGCGCGCTTATTAATATTACTGCATGTTGTGATTCATGGGCAGATGACTGTTTAAACATAATCTATAATTGATTATGTTTTGAACCTTTATACCTTGAAAACTATCGCTTCAAATAAAAATGTATATATAACCTTTTTACTTAATTTTTCAAAAATTTTCTCTTTGTGTATTTTGATTCACGAATTTCGAGACACTCTGTATAGTAGAGTGAGCGTACGTGGATTAGTTATACGGAGATAACATCGTCGGTAGTCGAAAATATTCACGTAGCGAAAATGTCAAAATATTCGATATGTACACATCTTTTACATTGATACGAGGTAAACTTCGCGGCTCGTCAATTATATATCGGACGTGTCGTAGAGTAGATCCGAATAGCCCTCGGTGGATCGTAGACGGGCATCCGGCGACTGGTCTCGCGGGATCGAAAGTTAGGAGAAGCCACTGAAACTGGTCGGCCATGCCACCGTTCCCATTTCCCATCGCGGAAAACAGATCTTCCGTCTCTCGGAAGGCAGCCCGCTGATATGGATAGATGCGCTGGAATGCCGATGCGATCAGGAATGGAATCACAGTATTCAATATACCGCGCGAAGATCTTTTGAAAAGATCTGCCAAAATGATCAAACAAGTCGCAATTTCGTTTGGCATTTTTCGTTTTTTGGATGTCAGAATAAAATTAGAATAAATATCCTGCAAAAGATTTCTAATTCATTATTTATTGACGCTCAGTTCTTTTCGCATATTTCTGTTTTTTTAATAACTGTGTTTTTGACGTTAATTGTTATTTGGTAATTGTTGTTTGAGAGACATGTAATAGAACTGTCGGATGAATCTGTTTTTTTTTTAACAACGAAAAAAACATCATAAAGCTAATTAAGCAGATGAAAATATCTGCCAAGAGAGAGAAATATTGTAATCATTCGACAAAACATTATGTTTTACGAGAAACGAAGCAATATTTATAAAATGCATTTGACAATGAGAAAAACAAGTTAAAATATTCACAAGAAAACGTGATGTTTTCTTTAATATTTAGTGGCTATAACAAATTGTAACTGTGATGACAAAATACTCATAATACTCATAATAAGTTAAAAATATCATATACATTTCTGTAAAATATATCTCATTAATTGTAAAACAAAAATAGAATATATATATATAGATGATATATTTGCCAGGGAATAACATTTTATTTCACCGTATTTAAATAAGAATTTATTTTAGTGAAATAAACATTATATCTTACACATAAATTGTTACACATAAATTAAGTTATCTATGGCGACATTTGAATCTTCGTGGATCTTAATAGGCTGTATGCTCACCAGGAGTCTGCTCGATATCCAATTAAAAGATATGTTCAATAGAGATTGAGCGCGTCAAAGGAACGATGCACAAGTCGTGCGTGAAGTTCAGCCTCGGGGCAAGCAAGAAGATTAATTCGACCTGTTTCGAGGTACACGTGATACGACCCCACATCGCTCCCGTTCTTCATGTAATTACGACGGCGCTACATTAATCCTTGGGGTGAACTCGTAGTTAAATCTAAGTTGGCGACGCGGCGTACGAAGTTCCGAACAACTCCCGCGATTGTCCTGCTTCCGTTTCGACGGTGCTCGTACGACAGAGATGAAGACTGAATTTACTCGAACCGATTTAATGACGATTTTATAATACTGGTTGCTTATTTCGAGTAAACGCAGAATTTATTCTGCAAAATTATAGAATTAAAAATCTGATAAAGAAGATGTAATATATACAATATATAAGATATAATACATAATAGAATTAAATTATAGATCAGAGGTGCGGCATGCCTGAAAAAGCACGCGCTGTCAGAGAATAAAAAATAAAAAATGACACTGTAAAATAGCAACCAAACTCTACTAAAATCTATTTTTACGTTTACACCTTTTAGCTGTGTTCATTTTGTTCGTCGTCGTCTTAAAAGTATTAGGCTGATATTTTACTGCTGCGTTTTTGTTACATGATAAAAATTTTGAGTATATATATTGATTGGCTATTCGATAACTTTCTTGAGAATTCGATGGCTGATCAAAGACAAAGATAGAATTTTAAGGACGTTTTAAATATACAAAACACATGCAATGTCTGATTAATATTTTGATCTACTTTGATTTGTAATGATTTATTTTAAAACAAATATAATTTAATTTAAAACAGAATACAATAAAAGAAATAAACTTTGTTAAATAGAAAAATTTTTTTGCTTTCAATGCAAAAAAAGAAAATATAAGTAAGATTTTATGAAACTTTATGTTCTAGTTAAATAATTTATTTTTTTTCACGAAAAAAGTTTATTTCTCAAATTCTCAATATTTTTCTCGTATCATTCTATACATATTTTTATTTTATATTTAGTTAAATGTGTTACAGAGATGCTTTTTACTATGCATCGGCATTAATAAATCAAAATTTAAATGACATTAATCATGATGATTAATGTAAAGATTTAATACGTTTCCCATTTTACAATTTAATACAAAGTTTCCTATTTTACATTCGAATTACAAAGAATTTATAAAGAAGGCAGTTCTATAATTTTTACAAATTTAACTATCTGAGGTTAAAGTTACTGGCAAGCGAACTTGAGACTTATTACAAGGCAACTAGGTGAAAGTTCGCCGTAAGGGCACGATCAAACTGCAATTACCATCGACGCCTTGGGGTGGCTCTTAGAAAGTCCATCTTTCACAGAGTCGTCAATTACAAGAGCAATCGGAACTCGCGGACGAAGTTAGTGGTCGGCAAGTACTTTCTCGTATTCTGATCTACTCGTCTCTATTCGCGACGCATTTTAAACCAATGAACCTGTTGGAGCTCAGTGAGTCAGTCGCTCACTAACGTAAAAATATATTTGAAGATTAGTACAATTGCGTTCAATCGCTTTGTGCCCTCTTGTTCTTTCCTTTTTCTTTTATAACATTGACATTGTCTTTAATCGTTAACGTTATCTGAACAGTTGATATTTGGATGGACTGCGGATAAAGACAAAATTAAATAAATTTCTCTTAATTGTTTCATTATTATTTTCCAATCGCCCATTCTTCTCTTGTTGGAAGATTTTCGTTCAATAATTATTCAAAATAAAATCGATGTAAATGAGTTTTTCTTTTCGTAAAAATTACTTTTTAATTTACTTCATAAAACTTTGTATTTTTCCAACGAGCGTCATAATTACGTTGGCATTAAGTCAATTTCTCCCCTTTCAGAATCTATATATTAATTCGTAATAATAACATTTGTAGAGAGATAAATTGAAATGATTTAGCAATCTGATTTCGTTCGATACTTCGAGATACCGTTAATTTTTGAATTTAGTGAATGCATAAATTAATAACCTCTTTAATCTGCCAAATTAACAATTCTACTTTTAACATGAATACACAGAGAACAGAATTTAATTATATCATCATTACATATATGATTTATTCGTTTCAACGTAATGAGATATTACCGCATCACTTTTCTAACGCAGATCACGATGGCATGGACGTGCTATCATGTATATTACCACACATGTATCGAAAACTTTCGAGTTAATAGAAGATGCACGAGATGTACGATCCAATCGAGGAATTGCCTGGCTTTGGTGTACACCGCGCAGAGGTAAAACCATCGCAAATAGGTCAAGCAATTTACTGGCTATTTGCTACTATAGTCGCGACTATTGTGCATTAAGGAACTCAAAGCTATTATACAAGTCGTGTCGCTCCATCTTCCTTTCACTTCCTCGGCGGAATCTGTCAAATTAAACGGGATTCGTGTGCTATTAACGCAAGGAAGAGGCCGATAGGGGAGAACGCTCTGGTTCGATGCTCGACAACCTCCAGGATTTTCTCGGGGTCTTCCTTTTCCCATTGTCTTCTTCCGCGGCGTCGCTTCTTTGTCCTCGTTATCGTCGAGTTATCCGACGCGCGGCTGCGCCAATTATATCGGCGACCGAGAGAGCGCTTCGCGTCCGACAATAGAAATCGCCTGCAGACTTTCCGCGTGGCCCCCGCAGCCATTTCCACCCTTTCCTCTTCCACCTTTGCCCCCTCCCACTCTATATCCTCTTTCCTCCGCGAGCTTTTCCACCGGCGACAACAAACAATACAAGCACCCGACGTCGCAACGACAACAAAGTCGTCGGCAAAGCTATTGTCCCTGCTTGGCGATCCGGCCGCCCGCGCCGCCTTCCTCGTGTCCGAGGTCGCGCGACGACCATTGTACGACCGGAGAACGAGCACGACGACGACGACGACAACGGCGACAACGGCACCGACAACGAAGACGACGATCGTTGCCGTCTTTTCCGTGGAAGACGTGATTTTGTGGGAATTTGTCTTCCCTCCCAACCCTTCGTTCTCTTTACGGCGTTCTTTCATTTCTGGTTTTTCTTTCCTTATTTGCGATTTCTCGCTTTGCACACCACTTGGCTATGCACGCAAATGCGCGCGCGTAAAAGCGCGAATATGATAGACCGAGCGCACGTGGACGAGTTATTGTCGGAGATGAACGCCTTGCTTTTTACAATTTTCTTTTACGACGCTTTGCACCAACGTTTCTTTTTCTTTCTCTCACTTTATCTCTATTCGCACATCGACTTTTTTTTACCGTTACACTTGGATTTATGTATGCCGCAACGCGATCGTGAGATCACAGTTTCATGTGAGAAGAGATTTTTCTTTTCAGAGATTCTTGTTCGACAAGACACAAGATTAAGTTACAGACTATGTAACTTACTGTATTAACAGCGAGACGATGAAAAATATATCGAGTATACCTTTTTTTACATTACTCACAGATGTGCTCGATCCTGATTAAAGACAAATCTAGCGGTAATATTTTTTATTGTGTTAATGTTTGACTCCTATAACATTCACTACTGGCGACATTTACGGTTTAATTTCTACGTGATGGAACGGATTTTTAACTTTTTGATTAATGTATGTTACAACGATGACAACTGTAAAAAACTTTATCAACGAAATAAATCATGATAATACTTCAAGTCGAAGCAAGTAATTATTTGGTTAAAATAATTGGATGTATTAAGCACCTAAATAATCTCTACAAAAAATGACTAGAATTGGAAATTTATACTTTTGTGTATAAAAATAAATATTATAAACAATTCAAACGATTCAATAAGGTCTTGTCTTAATTATTTTTGAAAAACTTGTCTTCTTATTAAAGTAATTTTTTTATTCAGATACTAAACCTCCGCTAAACTTTTTGTATTATACTTTCCAATGCAATTATAATATTATTAATAAATAATTATTATAATATAAATATATATAAAAATAATGTAATTTTTTCACAAGTTTGTTTCAAAATACGTGCAATACATCCTTAAAGTACTAATAAAAATTTCAATAATAGAATATTAAATTATCATTGTTCATATCCGAACATCGATTACTTCAACTCGAAGGCGGATATGAAGAACGTTGAAGCATCGCAACGATTTGTCCTTTTCTGCGCTTTCACAGTCGCGTTCTCCATCTTCCGTCTTATCGTATCATTCAGCGGGCCCGCGTTTCCGAGTGAAACACAATGAAGAGAAATCAACGGAATGATCGGGTTCAAATAGCTCGTTTTACTCCTATCTCTTTAGTTTCGTCCATGGAGAATCCTTTTATCGTTACTTTTGACGTCAATCTCGCGTCACGACCGTAAGATTTCAGAGCACACTTCACGAAAAGGGAGAAGAAATACTGATTCTTCTCTGTTCGAGAACGTTTTCGTAAAAGGCCAGCCGATGGTCGTGAAAAAAGGTTCTAACTGATCTCTTTGGCATCCTCATTTTACGAGAAGATGCTTGTATGTATAGGCGATAAAGGAATTGTTTTCTTAGAGGGTTGAAGATATATATAAAGAGCTTGGCAGCGAATGATGATGCAGTGAGCACTTCTTCGATTTTGTTGATTTTTTCCCACTCCGATGATTGTACGGAGCAGTCGGTCCCGGCGCTTCGTAATGTGTATTTCCGCAAAATTTGCGCGTTACCGAGCCGCAACTACATTTGCCATCGGCAGCAAATATTTGCTCTACCTCAGCCGGCGGCGAAAACGAATATAATAGGAATAAATCGTAATTTTAACAGCGCTGTTTCGTGTATTTGATTGAGCAACAGGTGATCAATTCGTGCGGCCCCGAAACGTTCTCTTCCGTGTTATCATTCGGCTCATACATAATTGATAACTGAAGTTAAAACAAATGAGATCGATATGTTAATGGAAAAAATAGCAAGCGAATGAGAGAAAAATGAATTTGCCAGTGTCGTTACGACGAAATTGCTGCGAGATAACCAAATGTACGACAGTTTCGAAATCGGCGATTTCTCACGGGATCTAGGGAATCCCATGAAGGGAAGGTCCGCCCGAGTGGCACACAGTCGAACATCTGATCGGAAATATCGACGGCTTACTGAGATCGTGTCACGAGAACGAGGGTGCGTGTCGAATCATCGTTTGTCGCGCATAAATTCTTGTCGCGACCAAACGCGCGACTTTACACGAAAATAAAAGCGCGCGACGTATCGTCGAGGTAGGCCTCACGTGGCAGACTCCGAAAATCCTGAGAATCAAACCGCCGGACATAAATAACACGTCGTAACTGCGAGGAAATAATAAATTTCCGTCTTCCGTCTTTCCGGCACGAGATAGCGTATCGCGGCCCAAAGTAATACAAAAACGTGACTTGCGCTCGAATAATCAGCATATTTTGAGGGAAAAAGCAGCCCGAAGGCAGATATACGTGCTTGAGAAAATCAATATGTGGGTTGCGCGTCTCGTACTTCCTTTCCCGACAGTTGAATCGAATCGCTTTCGACTTTCGTAATCGGAGTCGCAAATATTCGTCGCAGTGTATCTCGCGATACATACCCCGGGTGCGGCATCTGGAAACGACATCTCCAGGGATGTGTCAGACTTTGAGACCGTTACGTCGGATCCCAACATTCCAGTCGATTCGGAACGATCGAAGATACGGGTACCTTCGTGTGAATTTCGAATATCACAAAAAAGTAATAAGTACACTGAGAGAAATGTTTCGATATATGATTTACAAAAACTTTCTTACTCTTTAATTTGAAAATTTTGTTATGTCGTACGAAACATTTTTCTCAGTGTAGTCTATATGTTTTCACATTCTTTCAATCTCGTTTTTTGTAATAAAGGATTTTTTTTTAATACAAAAAAGATAAGAGATACGTTTCTATAATCATGTTTATAACACATTTAGATGTATTGTGCAAGGTGTATATACCTATATACATAAATATATGTATATCATTAGGTGCGTCTTGGAGTTAGCTTAGATATTCTTAGGATTGCTTATTAGAGGTAGATTTTTTATTTTTGTTTTTGACAAAATTTTCTTTGTATCTCATTCGGACGCAGGAGAGGAAACTACGAGAAAGCAATTGGACTCTCAATAGTTCTGCCAATTGTGACTGCGAAATATTCTGCCAATTCCTTCGAAACTTTTGCAGTGGTCGACCATCTTCTCGCGATCTTTGTATGTTGACTGGTTGTGAAGTTTCTATCCCTGAGGAGATACGAGAAAGTAACCCGGGGCACTTCGATACGTCTCGAGACACTTGAGAAGTTGCCGGATGAAAGAGTGACAGGCCAACGGGGTTCGATGGGATTGTATGGACCAGAGGGAGAACTGCCACGAAGATTTGCGTGCAGGATGTTGGATAGTGGAGTTTCTATCCACTATTGGCTGGCTTTTTCGAGCCGCGGGTGGTGCAATTTAAGCGATTCACCATAGGTATAGGAACGATCTCGTTGCGATCCGCAGGGAATATTTTCCGCGCAGTCGCGGGCTACAGGATGTTACAATAATTATGTGAAACCGAAAATAGAGGGAAATGTTTTGATTATATTATCGATTTTTTTATTACTCGCATATACGTTTTTTTATTGCTCGCTTTTTGCTAAAGAATGTCGGAATGCGGTAACAATATTGTAAAAATATTAATAATAAGACAATACATTTTACGTGGGCAACAGGGCTGGGTCTTATTTCAAATAAATTTATTTAAAATATGAAAAGAAAAAATTAAAACGTTATTTAGTATTTATTATTTTAAATAATTTCTTCTGATCTATTTCTTATTTAATATTTTAAATACGTTTTTGGAACTTATATTTTATATTTTTTATTTTAAATAAGTTGTATCAGTTTTTTTATCGATTTTGTATTTTAAATAATTTTCTGGAAGCTATTTTATATTTTGTATTTTAAATAAATTGTACCAGTTATATATTACCGATCTGTCAGTAAAAGTGACTATATTAGTTAAATTATAGTAAATTTATAATGAAGTATAGCATGTGTAGGGTACAAGATATACTCACATATGATCCATGTTTAAATTTTCCACCTGTGATTCGCGAAGGGTTAATACTATTAAATATTAATTATAGGATATAGTTATAACAAAACTGAAACTTAATACTTATAAATGTATATATTCATATATTCAAATAAACAAAATCATGAAAATATTTTGTATTTACTATTTGAAATGTTTATTTAAACTATATATTTCTTGTTTTATATTTTAAGTAAGTTTTCAATATCAATTTCTTATTTAAAATAAGAAATCGCCTTTGAAAACTTATTTAAAATAAAAGATAAGCTATTTTTCTATTTTAAATAAAAATAATTCTATATTTTAAATAAATATAAATGCATTCGGGTCCTTTCTTACTTATATTTTAAATAATTTTTTGTAACCTATTTCTTATTTAATATTTTGAATAAGTTTTTGGAATCTATCTATTTTATATTTTTTATTTCAAATAAGCAGTATCAGTTACTTTACCGACTCCTACGATTTTATATTTTAAATAAGTTTCTAAAATTTTTATTTTATATTTTTTATTTTAAATAAGTCATATCAGTTATTTTACCGAGCCCTGGTGGGCAATGTAACAGATTACATATATGTGATCGATATTATATATTAAATATAACTCAAATTTTATAAATAATATGATATATAGAATTTATTAGATTTACTAAATCTAATAAATCTTTTTTATTTATGGGTTATGCATTAAATTTATGATTCGTTTTCTCCAATAGTTAATTCTAACGGTTTTCAACTTATATAGGTACATATTTACTTGAAATCCAAAAATATAAATGGATAATAAATCTTATTCATAATTTGATCTATTAAATTTAATCACAATTTAATAGATTTATAATGTGAAGAAAGATATTAAGATAAAAAGACTAAGGATGACATTTTTAATAAAAAAACCGATTTCGTTTTAATAAAAATATTGATAAAAAAATAGCTAGTTTTAGATATCCTGTTCAATTTTTAATTGCTGTATGATAACCTGTTCAATCTTTAACTGCTATATGATAAAATGTAAATGATAGAAAAATGATCTATTAATAAATTTCAATTTAACAAAAATATATATTTATAAAAAAGTAGGTAGTATTATAAAAAAAGATATCCTTTTTTATAATACTGTTATATAAGATAACCATAAATGATAGAAAAACAATCTATTAATAATGTGAACAGGACTTTTTTCTATACAAATAATACAGTACGTGATAAACTAGGATTAAGCATTCAATAGTTGTTTGCAAGGTAATGGTACTTTCTCGTAATTATTCAACATCGTATCTAATGTATCTATATTCGATCCGCCAGGTCATTAAATGTTATTAACCTTCATGATTTCGTAATTGTTCCCGTATTTCTCGATGCCTCGCAATGCTAAATTATGTTAACGTTAGGACGTAGCACGAATAATGGATGAGTCAGCGGGTTTTCAACCACACCACGGCGAATGCAGTCGTACGTACGCATCCGTAATGATCGCGTCAGTGTCTGAAATAAAATTCATGTCCGCTCACGGAGGTAAAGGGAATTAATCGCTGTCGGTTCCAAGTGAGAGAGCCGGCCAATAAGGGACGTGCCAATAAACCACGTAGGATAAAATCCGCCGTAAAAGTCTCAGGCAAACGCGCCTTCATAATTCAAGTATATGCGGCGATGCAGCTGCAGGCATATTTTCTGGACATGAACGTATATTTAAGGGGTGCTCCGGAAATCGCATAAATTTTCTTCAAATTTTTTTCCAATAAATTGATTGCATGCTATCTTTCAATTTGTATATTTCTAAGAAAATTTTAGTAAGTTTCAAATTATAAGTTGTTTGAAGATAAGGTTAATATTAAAAGTTAATTAAGAAACGGGGCCATTTGTTTGCTAAAATTCTATATCTTTGCATTACTTATAATTTAATTATTGCTACATCAAAGTATTTGACATTCGTTAAGAAGAAATCGACTGAAAACTGATGAAAGAATCCGTACATAAATTAAAGAGCTCGTTACGGTATGCCTGAGACGCCCTGTATGTACCCTCATATATTGGTCTCACGTCATTTCAAGAGAAATCGATCTATGCGAAATTGCCCTGAGTCGCAGAAAAAGAGCCCCTCGAATTCGCCGGTGCAAATCGTTCCAAAACGAAGCGAAGGAAACGTCACGAAATCGGAGAATTAAGTTCGGAAATGGCGAACGATGCAATCAAATTTTTACCAGAAATGCGTATGTTTGCTGACACAGCGTGAAATATTTTCCTTGAAATAGAGCGTTATAAAAAAAATTTTTTTTAACAAAAATTATATAACAATATAGTTTTCAGACAATATGTCTCCCATCGTCATCAGTAATTACCTGCCAGAAAAATTCGTCGATTATTTTACAGGAGGGAATTATCTCGTCCTTCGTAAGGGTCTTTATCTGTAAAGAACGAGTAAGAGATGGAAGAGCACGCAGTAAACTCGAGGGTTAAAAGCTAACGAGCTCCTCTCGGTAGCAACGTTACGAAAAACGCGTCGAAGTACGTCGTATACGTCGCGATTTAAAGAGTCTACGCGAATGACGTCTAATCTCCTTCCCTCGATGCGTTCATTTTTCTCAGACACGACTTCGAATTTGCGCGCGCGGGCGGATTGCAATCGGTTCGCCAACAAGTACGTCGAGCGTCACGCTAGTTAACTTCATTAAACGAAGAACCGGGACGGTGCACGCTACATTACCGGAATATAAAAGC
The DNA here is from genome assembly GCF_001594075.2 of Trachymyrmex cornetzi. Classification (NCBI taxonomy): domain Eukaryota; kingdom Metazoa; phylum Arthropoda; class Insecta; order Hymenoptera; family Formicidae; genus Trachymyrmex; species Trachymyrmex cornetzi. The sequence continues at coordinate 2,405,649 of NW_017295861.1, read as the reverse complement.
TTGTCTCTCGGAGTTGCACTAATGTCCCGATGCCGGCGGCAGGTGGTGTAAAAGGATACAGGAAAGCCGAGGAAAGGGGTAAGCGGGTGGATTCGTAATATCCGAGCTACCCTCTCAACGAGTTGACCCGCCTTAACAGGGCCTTGCATCGAGGAGGTTGGTTTCGAGCGGCGGCTCTTAAGGGATTAAGCTTTAAAGCCAAACTCGCCTTGGACGTCGAGGCAGGCGGGACGTGGAGAGGCATCGAAGAAAGTCGTCCTAAATCGTCGTTTGATCTCATGATTAATACCGTTGGCTTTACAAGTTGGTGAGATGAATGGAAGGAGACCTCTGGAAGGCCTCTGTATCGAGAGGACAGCTCATAGAAAAGTGAACGTGACGTGGAACGAGATCGTTCTATTCTATCGCGGAGGGGATATAAAAGAAGAACGACAAGTCCGATCGAAAGTCGTTGCAGTTTTTTCGCGATGATCGAGCGTCGCTTGGCCGCAGCAGAGAGCTAACGTCTTCGTTCTAATTCTTTTTAACTATAAACTGCTGTGACAGCTATTTCAGTTATCTCTGTCGTTATATTGCTGTTTTAATTTTGAGATATCACTGCAAACGTTATAGTCTATCTAGTCCGATAATCGTAGCTAGTAAAAGCTCAAGTTTCGCGCGATTTTCCTGTAATAGCGAGAAATATCTAATATTTTAACGCTCGGCTTTTTATTTCAATGCATTCAATGCAAAAGTAATGTGGTACGCTCTGCGAACTGCGTCATTCATATTTGAATAATGGAAATGTACTTTAGAATTAAATACACAATATTTCCAGATAATGTCTGCCCGCTCAATTAATTAAGAGAGTTACCGTCAGTATTTTGTAGAACTATGATCATGGATATTGCGATCTTCCGGTAGAATTGCGATACCCGCGTGAGGACTACAAAAGAGGATTATGAAGGACACGAGTCCTTTTCAAAGGAATAATTACTGTTTACGCCATCTTGGATTACAGCGATTATATTTCTCGACGTGAAATGGACTCTTAGGGATAAGCCCACGTCACAAATGCTATCCCTTCTTTTTTCAGGAGTAAGTTTAATGAACAGCGTGTATTCCAAATGTTTCATTTTAATCCCGCTCATCTCTCCGAGGGTGAATGTGACCCTTCAACCTTCAGTATCTTAAACAATAAATTGCACATGTTACGGTTTACTTTGCGTTTAATGTTCGTGTCCAATGTTGTTAACGGTACGACTCTTTACTACAATATAATAGCGGAATCCATTTTAACAATTTTGCTCTACTACTAGAATAAACAAAAAAGCGCTAAAAGAAAAACTTTTTTTTAAATTTTTGTCCATTTAATTTTTTTATTTATTTTAAAATATATCTCGCATTGTCGAAAAAAAAGGAACTAGATCATTGTTCTCCGCTTTCTTCCACTTATCTGTAAATTTTAATTAAACAAAAATTCACAGGAATTTTAGTATATAATTTATGTTTATATCCTCTTTATTTGGGTCTAATAAGATAAACATGTAAATATGTAAATCTAACGAAAAAGAGAAAAATAGAATAATTTCCATCAAATCGGAATACTTGTTCAAAGTTCATACTGATTAATTCCATTCTAGTATCGTGTCGTGCAAGATACAATTCTGAAAATAGAGGTAGAGTTGTAGGAAAGAAAGATGAGTGACATCACTCATTTAATTGTGGACAGCTATTGCCGCGACTCACTTAAAATTGCCGTATCGAATTTCGTGTATTAAGTCACTTGTCACAACTATCGGAAAGGCAGCAAAACCTGTCACAATAATACAGTTCCGATGTAAAAGTGGCAAATGGTGGCGAATCGACGTTATCGATGGTAAAATAAATGGAGCAGCGGCGCGTTGCTTATACGCTAGTAGTTAAAGTGCAAAACCTCGTACACCGATATTCCATAATTTCACGGAAAAAGTGAGGTGCGGAAACTTTCGTTGTATGATTTCCCAACGGTCGGCTTCTAAATAGGTATCGAAAACGGTGGATGCGTTTATTTTTTAATACCTCCGGGATTTTCCTTATTCATCCTACGTAGTGAGGTGGTTACGATAAAATTTTCAAGTACGATGGCTTTTGAAGAGCAACCAGACTTGCGAAAAATAAACGTGTTATTCTTGTAAACAGAATAATCTTTGATTCAACTACGCTCTCTTTATTTCAATAACCTTAATAAAAAACTGTTGACTGCAAAGTGATTAATTTTAAATCTCTCTCTCTCTCTCGTTGTAAACAGAATAATCTTTGATTCAACTACGCTCTCTTTATTTCAATAACCTTAATAAAAAACTATTGACTGCAAAGTGATTAATTTTAAATCTCTCTCTATCTCGCTCTCTCTCTCTCTCTCTTTCTTTGTCGTTGCATAATTAATGGTTTCATAATTTTGTTTTTAATATCTATAAGTTGGTTAAAAAAAGAATATTTTTTCCGAACAAATATCAGAATGAATACAGTAAGAGAAAAAATATCGAAAAAATAAGCTATTAGAATTCACTGAATAAATAATTTTCTTGTGTTAAATAAAGTTTCTTTTATCCAGATATTTTTTCTCTCAGTGAATATTGCAACTATTTATAATTCGTTCAAAAATAGCAATAACGTTCCAGAAAAACATTTTATAGTTAGAAAAGGTAAAGGTGTGATATAAATTTAACCCGGGAGTAATTATCTCATTTTTTACGTGAACGATCACCTAGGGTATTTTTACGTCCCAATTAAAATTACTGTTAACAGTATATTATTGATCGTTTGCTAATTTATTGGCATTTGAGAAACATTATGGATATATATAGATTTACGCGCAATTTTCTGAAAAAAAAAAAAAAATAAAAACCGAACAAACAATTAAACGGAATAAGCACGTTATTTCAAAAAATAAAATTTTTTTTGTTATACAATATAAATGCTTTTTTATTGTGGATTTTGAAATTGCTTATTTAAAGATTTGTAAAGAATCATTACTAAAACAAAGACAATATGTCCAAAAAGAAAGAAAGTAATATTTGTTTTACAATAATTTACATTCTCTTGCTGGAATATACAACTACTCCGAGAAGTTGACTATTCCAAGATTAAAATGGTAATTACTAAAATACATAGACAATTGCAAAATGAAGTATTTTTTCAAAAGCTAAAGATAAATCAGCTCATAATTTTAATGAAAACGGTTTTGAGCGGGCAACAATTAAACAATTTCGACGACAAGGAGTACGCTTACGGCCGATAATTCCATCACCGGTTGACTTCGCTCGACTACGATACGGTAATTAGGGAACGCAACACGGGCTGTTCCCTGCATTACTTGGCGCCCGTGTATTCAGGTCGAGATGCACGGACCTCTGAATGCACCACCGACAGACGACAGCCGGCAGATCGAAGATGCATCGCCAGAGTCATCCGATGCGCGGCCCCGTTGTAATGCGCTTACCGTATCACAACGGCGAGCAATTAGCCGACTAATTGCAAGGAGGAAACGTTCCACTGTCTCTAATGTCCCATGCCCCGTGGAGTTCAATAGGCCTTTGTGTTGTTTCTGCAGAGCAAACTTTGTTACCGGCCGTTTGATCGTCAAGCCGGGAAGATGCGGCAAGCACCGACGCTGCTTTTCGTATTATTGTTCAATTTTCATTGTCAACAATGAGCCTCTCCGTCTCGTTGCATTGAAATTTAACGAGCAACATTGTACGCTCAATAATCACGTAATTTTTAATTAAGAACAAAGACAACGTCGTACGTAGTATTTAAAAAATTATGAGATTATTTGACATGTACTTAACTTTTAATTTTAGAGTACAAAATGTCTTGATAAATCAACTGAAATTCAAAGAAATTACCGTGTATTTAAATATACACTGTTAAAAATGTCATGAAATTTAATGTATTTTTAAGTTACATAAATTAAATTCAATTTTATGACACTAAATTAAATTTTATATACCTGTAATTGAAAGGTATATTTGTGTACATGTATATGAAATTTAGTGTACGGTTCATAAAATTTTACGAAGCTTAGTACATTTTTTATTAAATTTTATGTAATTTGTATAAAATTTAATGTAAGTAAACGTTAAATTTAAGTTACTTGTAACTTCATTTTCATTGATAACATTAAATATTTTTAATGTGCCTGCTTGAAATTTACTTCCATTTACATGTAATGGAAGCAATTTTTTCTGTTTTTTTAACAGTGTAGTACGTGAATAATGAGATTTAATAGTATATAAGCAGCTTAATTCTTAAGTAGTATTTCATTTTTAGTCACTTTGTTTGAACTAAAAAATTAAAATCAGAAGAGCACAAACAGCATTTTATAGTTTAAAGTATATAAAAGGAATAGTTTAAGAAGCTAATATATCATAATTTTATTGTGAAACTCATAGATAGATTTATGCTCCATGTACATATTATCTTGGCAAGCTCCATTATCAGCGAGAATAAAGGATGCAGATTAAAGTTTCTGAACATCAAACATGCATTAGTCTATTCATCGTATCTTATTAAAACATTATTAATACATTAGTCTATCTACAATATCTACACTGTATATATTAGTCATATATGGCACACATACGTCACATACATACATTAATCATACATGGCACATATATTAGCCTAGCTATCAATTAATTTACAATTATTATAATTATTACAATAAATATTATTAATTTTTTTGACTCTTTTTTACGTTTCGATAGCAGGAAAATTGCGATTTTAATAAATCAAGTAATAACGTACGAAAATAAATTATAACATTTCTCACTTGCTTAAAATCGTACAAATTAACACACATTTATCGCAATTTACACAATTTACGCACATTAATCGAATAAAAATTTGAAAGAAATTATCAGTAACGAGTTAATTTAAATATATATCTATATTTCGATCAAATCAAAGGTAAATTTTATTTTTTATATAAACGTTAGACTTGATGTAAGGTGATAGTCCGTTTACGGAAAATGTAAGAGACAGAATATTCGGTATGTATTTTTATAAAGTTATTACTCTGGCCCGACAACACTCGACTAGTGCGTAACCTCGGTGTTTGCTTTTTCGAGGTATAGCACGCTGTTATAGAAGTGTGTACACAAAGTCATCATGGTATCATTCGTGCGCTGAATGAACAGAGGTAGTGGCACGAGCCATTCTGTGTATCGTCGCGTTATTTTCTAAGACGCGAACGCGACAAATATCGGAAAATATCAAATGTAATTTACACAAAAAATTAAAGATTTAATGCGAATAATTATTTCCCACGATTAAAGATTATTAATATATGGAGGCAATAACTGTTTATTGAAGTGGATATTTCAGCGTCGCGTCAGCATACGTAAATTAATAAGTACACGAGATTAATACCTTAACAGATAAATTTATGTAGGTGTTAATCAGAGCATACATGTAAAATGCATGTATACCTTCGATATATGTATTCATATGTAATTTTATGTTGAGAAATTAATAAACTTTGTGTGTACAATCGTAATTAAACTAATATTTTAATATTTATCAATCGTGTTAATTCGAATTCGTACATGGTAATTTGTAAGCTTTCGTCCGTTCGAGACTCGTCAGTCGAACTGTAATATTCCTAATTTATGAAATATTGCCAGTCACGAGCAAATCGAAATTTCATGTAATCCTTTTGTGTTATTCTAATATTATTCGCCACATAATAAAGTGCGCATTGTACGTCATACTGTGTAAAGCATCTCGTGATTATTGTACGTATTATGATGATTAGTTCGTGTGCGATTGTAATTAAACGGTTTTGCAAATGAGTATTGTGAGTGCAATAAAAGAATCTACGAGAAGAACAAGATCTAGGAGACATCAGACGACAGTACAAATGAGGTGAGAGAGAAATTGTTCATCTGTTTATATATATATATTTTTGTTACATGGACTTTCATTTTATATAGATATTAAATTTTACAAAAATAAAAAGAATTCGAGAATATTATACAATTTTTTATTAAATATGTAACTGAAAGAAAAGTAAAAAATTTGACGCGAGAAATAATTATTTTTAAAAATTCTAGTTATTTTAATTATTAATTTTAATTACTTTACATATTACTACATTTTTTATGTATTTCTTTTTTATTAACGTTTGTGAATTACAAATTGTGTTTACGTTGCAACATATCGATGAATCTTAAATTATTTTTTATTTTAATCTTGAGATAATGAATTTATGAAGATCTCTCATATTGAGTACATATAAAATGTTAAATCGCGAATAGGCTTAAAAATTACCCTTTTTCCTTGACGATTATTACATAAAAAGCAAAAATTTACAGTAATAAAAAATGTAGCAATAAAATATTTCGTACTATTTATTCTTGTAAATTAAAAAAGATCTGAATTTATTATTTATAACTCTTATTATAATAATTTTTTCATGCTTAAAAAAGAATATAAATTCAAACTAAAAAATAAATACAACCGAGGAAAAATATCGTAGATTTATAGATCCATTACCTTTTAAAATGAATATATTATAGTGAGACTTTCTGATTGAAAATGAATGATCATTTGATCAGAATTCTGGTTATCTCAATTAGAATTATAATAGATTCAATCATAGAAAATTCTAATTTGTCCATTTTCAATCAGAATTCCAATTAATGCAACCAGAAAGAGATTAGCGAAAATATTCAATTCTATACATATTTAACTTTTTATCGATCTATTGTATATATACGAATGCAAATACATAAATGGTTCATAAATAAAGTTTATTATTATCAATATTACTAATAGCTTACTATTATCAATACATTAATAATCTTTCTATGGTCGTTTATATAGATTATTATCTTGTATTCTATATCTTTTGATATCTTGTGGCAAAACGGAATAACAATTACAAGATTTATAAGCTGCTTGCACTCGTAACGTATAATTAAAAAAATTATTTTGCTGCTAATCTTTATTCGGAGAAAAGCAATAAGCAATGACAAAAAATATTTAAAAAGAAAAATTGTATTAATGTCTGTAAACATATTAAGCTTTTTGTCAACTGTGTTTTATACATTAACATTTAAAAGAAACTCAATTAAAAATCCCATGAAGATATGACATGTTAATCTTAGCATTGAATACATTTTAAACTTTCAAGTATTACATTGCTGAATAAAGCAACGAAAAATAAAGAACACGAGAAGAAATATGAAATAAGATTATGACAAGTGAAATATTGACACTTTTAATATATAAAGCTCACTTAATTTTCTTCGTGAGAAAAAATCTTCATATCTTCTCTGAATGATGAAAATTAAAAAAAGATAATTATACAGTTCTTACATAAATTACATACAGTATAATTGAGTGGGCTTTAATAACGGGAAACTTATATCGATCACTTTTTACTGATAATTTATTTGTGATGCATGAAACAAAACATTTATTTATTTTATGTATTTGTCATCTTTAAAAAATAATTAAATGCATTAAATATTGTTTAAAGACGATTAATTAATTGATGTTTGTTGTTTATTTCTCCGAGTATTTTTTTCTATTAACCATTCCACTAAGTACTCTAACATATTTTAAGGGATAGTTCCACACACTATTAAATCAAAAGAACTTCATATGTGATTTTCACAATCTTTTGTAGTCTATCCATTTGATTAGATCATATTAATAATGGAGTCGTGAATTGAGATTCTAATAGCTCGCAAATTAAAATAGTAAATTATTTCCGTAAAATCGTGAATCAATGATTTAGATGGATTAGTCAGTATGTAGAGTCCGTTATAAATTGGTTATATTCGCAATCATGATTGACGTCGGTGTACTAAATATAAATATAGATAATTTGAATATAGTCATGGATAAGAACATAGAGAAACAGAAACACATAATTCGTGAAAATGAGCAAAGTAATATAGAATATTATATGACACATTTGTATTAAAAATTTATTTTAAATTATTTTACACGGGTAAAAAATCCGGTAAAAAATATAATATAAAAAATTGAATTAATCTTTATAAAACTAAATACAGTGAGGAATGAAGTAAAAAGTATTATATTTCATTATCAATATTAATTATTTTATTGATCTATTAAAAACCATTTAATCATCATGGCATAATATAATATTAATTATGCGATATTAAAACTATTTAATATCAATATTAAAATTATTTGATATTAATAATGTAAAGTTATGTAAAATTTTGTTTTTACTCTTGAAAAAGCCTGCTAATAAACGTTGAGTTTAACCGAAATAAATATTTAATAAGTATTAAATAAGTATTAAATTAACATATATACACAGTTTTCCACGACTTTATTTTTGATTTATTCCAATTAGGGAATTAATTCGTAGCGACGCGTTTTATAGAAAACGTTTGGGATCGTTAGTCAATGCCGCGAATTTGTAGGTTGGCGTGATAAACGTGCACAAGCGTATACATATCCATCGAAAGGCATATACATGCTGCATGATGGGCACGCGTGTGCGTGAAACACTAGCGCGCGTGAGTGGAGTTTTGGCGGACTCGGTTAAAGCAGACTCGCCAGCTAATGGACGTCCGGTATTTCGCGGTGAATTAAGCTTCGAACGGGCCGAAAGGTCGACGTGGCGTATACTATGCCGCGGCATCGGTTGCGGAGAGTCGAATTTCCCGTATCCCGGGTATATACCGATTACTTAAATCCACGGGAACGGCGTATGTCGCTCACAGACCGCGTTATGGCCGCATCATGAAAATGGAGAGTCATTGACGGTCAGTCGGTCAGAACAGAATCGTAAACACCACGGAATTAGTGACCACGAGATTAACGATCGGCGCAATTTCGACGAATATCCCTCTAAATTCTTTAACGTAAATTTTTCCTCCTCCCCCCCCCCCAAAAAGATTCGAAATTTTATCGTGCGACGAAAAAAATGCACAAACGGAAAGTTATGTTTACTCTTATTTCTGGAATATGGAATAAATTCGACGATACGAACGGTATTTTTTTGTTCTTTTATTATACTCATCTACAAATCGTAACGAAGAGAGAGTTTTATACTATATCATCGACATTCAATCACGTTTTTTACGAGCATTGCGTTTTCTCGCGATTGCACGGAATTAAATTATCACCGTGATTTCATGGAATTCAGGTAAAAATCAACGGCAAAGTCCGTCCGTTATAAGCTGCCGCGAGAGTTAATAAAATGTTAAGCTACAAAAATGAATTAAACGGATGGGATCTACAGAATGTATCGACTATCGGATGTGTATAAGACATAGTGTAAATTAGGAATGTTATCGATAATTTCATCAAGAATTTCTCGCAATGCTTTGAAAATACTTGTGCGATGCGACACGACGCGGTGCATTTAACACAGATTTGATCACAGAATTATGGACAACGTTATCTCGGATGGTAGGTGTTAATGAAATTTACGGATCATAGCTTTTCTGGTCCCAAGTGGCAACCAGACGTCAGACAGCTTTTGTCAGACTCGACGTAGCACGTTGATAGTGCAGTCGGTTAATTGTTGATAGCCTATACATGAAGCTCCATTTCTGCGTTGATTATATCATTGTATTGTTATCCTCAATAGTTAGTTTCATTTTGTAATTATTTCTAATATTTGTCGCGAGAATACAGTCAAAGTCATAATCAAGTGTAAATCATAAAAGTACATTGAAAGAAAAGATTGGTTGCTGCAACAAATTAGATGGTTAAATATGGCATAGCATTTTTAATTGGCTGTAGCAATCAATTTATGAAAATCGAAATCTTATACTGACATTATTGCAACAAATTAGATGGTTAAATATGGCATAGCATTTTTAATTGGCTGTAGCAACCAATTTTTGCCAATCGAAATCTTATACTGACATTGCGGATAGGCTAATACAACCAACAATTGGCTGTTGCAATCAATTAAAAATGCTATGCCATATTTTACCATCTAATTTGCTGCAGCAGCCAATCTTTTATTTCAGTGTAATAAAAAGAAATATCAGGATATTTATACGTGCGAGTATAAAAAAACAAATAGAGTGTAAAATAATGTTAATAAAATTAATTAATTGAAGATACGATATTGAAGAGATCGTAAATTATTGTACAATATGTATTTAGATAATACTTCGTTTTTTCTATCTTTATCTTATTAAAACATTCACGATAATACATTAAATTACGTGAAACAAAATGGAAAAAAAAAATTTCTCTACATTTATCGGCATATTTCTGCAGCTGTAACGGAGGTACTTGGCAGTTTATGAAATCGTGCAAACTTTTCCCGAGACATCGTTAATGTTGCATCGTGCAGTATTTTCCGCGCGTGTTTTCCCCTCGATTTAAGGACAATTCTTTACCCGGGTCCGAGCCCCGTGAGCAGCTTAACCTTTTTACGAGACGTAAACAGCGTTACAAGAAATAAAATATGTTTACCGGCTTTATTAAAACAATGCAACCGGCGAGCACACAAACGCAGGCAACGTCGTGCGGCCACTCGGCTGCCTTCACCTGGCGAGAGGCCGTGGTTGTAAAATTCGCGGATGCAACGGTGAACCCATATTCTTAAGTAATTCATGACCCGGCGCGCTGTTTACGCGAATGCTTTTATTTCTCACTCTCGACGCATTCTCTCGTATACCCGTTGTTGGGCCTCGTTTGCGGCTTTTTCTTCTCTCATAATGTCCAGGCCCGCGGGAAGAGATGAAGAAAAAAAAAAAAATTTGAATTCGTGAGAGTTACTGTAAATTGTAGTCAAAATAAATTTTAGAAAAACTTGTGAATTCACTCTGCTTCATATTATAAAATTCGGATAACTAAATCACTTTCTGTTCTCTTCTCCGGTGTTTTTTTAATGGATTATTTTTAGAATAAAAAATATTATTTTTTTAATGTCACTTTAAAATCTATAAAACTTTACATATATTGTTAAATACTGCGCTACAGCTTCTATTTATATATATCTTATGTGCACACGTCTGTTTATCTTTTCATTTTTCATCAATAAAAAATCACGACAAATTGAATCCATTGTTAACACGAAGCGTTAAAAAAAGAATGTTTTAAATTTTTTAACTGTTTTAATAATAACTCATATTTTTATCTTGAAAAAACAAAGTTTTAATTTCATATTTTTAACGTAAAGCAAGCTTTTCCCCGATATTTCGTTAGCTTTTCGTTAGGAAAAAATCTATCGTCCAATCGCCAGAAGTGTTGAAATAGAGCGAGATAGAAGCAGAAGTCGAGAGCCTCATTATATTGTTATGAGAACACCGGCGAACAAATCGTCTCTATTCTTCAATGAATAGAGATCGTAATACAGAATAATACGGCTTTCGCGTATACTCTGCTATCGATCATACGATAGAAAGATCGCGAATTTATAAAAAAAGAAGTCACAAGAATTTCTGTAGAAAATCAAACCGTTTCCACTTTTACAAAGTTGAGTGAAAAACGTAACGTTTCAATTCTTCATCATGAAAAAATGACGTAAAGGCGATTAGTATTCTTCAGCTACGCCTAAAAAAATCTTGCGTTTAATATTGTATTGAATGGAAGAGAGAAGTTGACGTATTTTTGTATGCTTCGTGTTAATAATAAATTTAATTTATACCGTGCTTTTTTATTAATGAAACATGAATATAACACTGAGAAAATATATTAAATTTTAATAAATATTCATTTAATAGTACTAATTTAATATTTACTAACAGTAAATAATTATTTATTAAACAAAAAAATATTTAAATCAAATTAATGATTCTTGTATCAAATAAATAGACATATATTTACATTTAATAAATATTCAGCTAAACTATTCAAATAAATAGTTATTAAAATTTAATACATTCTTTTCTCAGTGTATATACCCACATACCTACTATATGTATATACATATGTGTTTTTGTATATGTTTGTGTAAACAGACATGCAAAATGTGTGTAAATTTTATAGATCTCGAAGTTAAATTCTTTAAGAAGTATTTTATTTAAAAATAATCCAATAAATAATAAATATTCTCTTGATAATATTACAGATACTTAAATATAAATTGTAAGTGTTTGCATTAATAAAATTGATATAACAGACGATTTTTACTTATGTATTTGTGGTTTACATTTCGCTATACAAGTCTCGCGATAGATATTGGAAATGGATAACACATAACCGTGATTCGAGTCTGTCGAGTTGATACGTGTATCGATAAAGGAAGGGGAGTGAAACGTTGCCGAATAATGCGAAAGAGGAAATCTCGGAAACGCCGATAATATCCTCAAATCGTGTCCATATATCTCCACTTTGACGCTATTATCGAAATCATTCCTAGATATTTTTTCTGCGAAATCTGCTGAGTAGCTCGTGGGAACCTTTCGATCGTGAGAAATTGGTACCAAGACGTTGCTATCAGAGCCCCGAGCAAGAGGGAAAAATAAAGGACAAAAAGGAAGCTCCAGACAAGCATGGCAAAGCGCGGAATCTCTCCATCAAAAGCTCAACAAAAGCTTGCTCGAAGCCTGGGCACGATAGAAAACTGGCGTGAAGGAAAGAGGAAGGGGGAATATACCGGAGAACGCCAGCTAATGTCTGAGACGCGTCAGCATATGAGAGGGGATACGGGATAGAGAGGGGAATTCAATAGTAATGCAAAAAAATCTAAAGACAGAGTGATAAAATACATAAAAGACGAGAGATCGAATGCAAAACTATTGTCGCTATTAATACTCTCATTAAGATAGGAATTTCCAGAGAAAGCTAGGAATAGAAATAATATTTCGACTTTTGCTTCAATGGTCGTACGAAATATGTATATTTAGTAATGTAAAGTTTCCATTACGTTTATATTGTTATATAAAAGTTCATCAATCCTCTGTCGGCAATATGAAATTTTTAACCTTCGTCCGCAATTTGTATCTTTGAATTTTAGTACAGATTTTTTTTATTATTCCAGACTATATAAAAAAATATGAAAAAATTCTAATATATCGTAAAAAAGCTATAACAATAAGTTTTTACTATCATAGAAGTGGGATTGTATTTTACTTATCTTTTACAGATTTAAATTTATCTATCAAATTTTACAATAAAAAAATCGATTGTGTATTTAATAAAAATCTTACAGTGTTGGCGAAAGGTTAAAAACAATGACAAAAAATCGCTCAGATTGATAAAATTATCGATCGATATAAAAGTCAAGGAAACTTGAAAATAGTGAAAGACGCGTAACATGCTCAAATAAATATTTTCGAATTAAGAAGTCGATTTTATCGAATGCGATTCATTAAGTCGATAAATTAATATAGCATTAATAAAGCTCGTTGGCAGCTTCGCGCAATCAGTCATAAAGTGATCTTGCGGCTTTAGGCTTTCGATAGAACTTGCAACGGATGCGGTGTAGAAGCTGCGAGCTTGGGAAAATAGTTCGGAAGCTCTTTAATGATCCCCTTCATTTTCGGTCCGGCGCGATCAATCGGAAAACTATTAGCGAGTCCAGGTTCAGCAGAGGAAGGAAGTAAATATCCTTGGCTTTCGCTGAGGTTCGCTTATTGACGATCTCCTCCGTCAGAGCAATTCCGTGTATATGAATCATTTTTCATAAGAAAAATGAGAGATTATACTCGCGCGAGCAGCGGAGGGAGGATAAAACGGTCCATAGATGTACTTTTCAAGTTTACACTTTCAAAAATAAGAATCGATATAAGCTTGATCAGCTTAATTTCTGACATGCGAAAAAAGGTTTTACATTAATCATTGAGCTTTCTCCAACAAACGTGTATATCGTGTCGAGATTTGAAACTCATTTATATAATCCTCAACTGAAGCTACATAAAAACTCCATCTAAGTTCTAAAACGTCTTGTTTTTGAAATATAGAATGCAAGTAAACCCCTACCTTACGGTGATTTATAGATGAAAATTCGACTTTTAGTTTACCTACAATTTAGAACCTTACACTATTAAATATCAAAGTAATGGTAACCCAATCCCTTGAGTCAAACAACATTTTGTTATTTAACTTTTATGTGTGTCAAAACGTAAATCGATCCCTCTCTGTGGATAGTTTCGAGTAAACAACGTCCAAGCAAACAACATCATATTGACTTGATAAATTTTGGGTCAAATTTAATACATTTTCTTGAGTAAAATTGTTTAACTCCATTGTTTTAGTTAAATTAATGACATATTGAGTAGAAACAATGGTGGCTTACAAAAATGATTAAAAATAACTCATTGGGTACAATTTGACATTACGAGTTTAACAGTTACAGTATCAATCATAAAAATTGTATAACTACTTAAAATTTTCATTTTAGATCCAAATGACTCATTGCTGTAATCAAAAATTAAATTGGATTGCATATACGGTCTCCATCTTTCATGTTATTATGCAGTCTGAAGTGGACCATAACCCTATCGTGGAGAAAATCGAATAGTGGAAAAATCGCTTCTGCTTACGAAAAAGCAAGAACGAGAATGTTCAAACGACAAGCGGAAAGACGAAGGCCCGAGGCCAGCATATTTTTCAAGAGAATGAAAAAACATTGCGCTTTCTCTCCGGAAAGCGATAGGTGGATCAACGTAGGGAACCTGAGTTCTCCGGCACCTCGCCCTTTTTATTATTCATGAAAATCGCGTTGCTGTTGCTTTCTCACGCGGTTTATACCGCGTCCAATGTATAAGGAAAGAGAAGTGGGCTCCCTTGTCCGGCCATATCAGAGAGAATACACAAGACGCTTTCAAGAAGCGTCACGTGTACTCGACGCCGTTGCGGTGCATTAAGCGATCGCAAAATTCTTTCGCAAAATTACGGTTATAAAAATGGCATCGATATGATTCACACGATTATGAATCCCTCCCACAACAAGGTTTGCTAGTATTGATAAATATCAATATACACGAATGTGTAAAAGATTGCCCAGAGTTGGAAACTCGTAACGAAGTTGCAGTTAGAGTTACTTTTTATCAGTAACTGTAACTTAACTTAGTTACATTTATCTGATAACTAGTCATTAATTTAAGTTACTTTATATCAAACTTATTCGTCAACGGGGTGACCAGAATGACAGAACTGTTCAGTGAACAATCAGTGATTATTTCTTGTAATTGAAATGTATTTGTTTCTGATAATCACAATCTGTAAATGTTTATATTAAGAATTAGGTTAGAATCCTTTCAGTATGTAAACGTGTCTTAATATTAACCCTTACCGTACTAATATGGGTAACTAGTAACTAACCGAGCAATTCCTGTTCGTGCAAGTTTCTTTGAGTCTTTCGATAATTATAAATTATACTACATTTTATTATTTTCCAAAATAAAGAGTCAATATTTATTCTAGAAAGTTGAAAGTTGGTGAATTTTTAGAGATTTTTGAAATTATTTTGAAGAGGTGAAAAAACGAAGAGATTTGAAGTGACCCTTGATGGTATGGATGAGGCACCAAATTGTAGATGGTACGGTAAGGGTTAATCCCATAATTTTACTTCCAAGTAATATAAAGCTACTAATTTATATTAAATAATGTAGCGCAAATCGAATATTCAGTAAAATAATTTATCAAATACTATAAAGAAAGCCATGATCGGTCAAAGTTAGATGTTTTGAATAATACATTGTATATTCTTTTATTAAATCAATTTATTCCAGATCTGATTGTGCGCCGATAACTTTCGGATTTTCAACTCAATCATTCTGAAATGCTAATAATCCCCTCTAAATTAGGTTAGAATAATTGTGTTGAAAATCCGAAAGTTATCGGCGCACAATCAGGTCTGGAATAAATTGATTTAATAAAAGAATATATAATGTATTATTCGAAACATCTAACTTTGACCGATCATGACTTTCTTTATCGTATTTGATATATCACACATATGGTCGTGCTTAAAAATCTTATGTTTAAAATAATTTAGTATTGTTAAAAATACAATTCTTGCATTCAAAATACCAATGTTTAAAAAAAATTATTTAAAAGTAGCAAAAAGTAACTCGAATAGTAAACACGGTACTTTTTAAATAAACATTTTAACTACAATTTAATTACAATTTTAACGTATTACTTTCCAGAATCGGTAACTTGTAACAATCACTAGTTACTTTTCGAGAGAAAAATCTGTAACTCTAAATAATTACTTTTTCAAAGTAACTTTCTATAATACAAATCCTGGTAAAATAGAATTATAATTTTTTATAATATAACCTAACGTAAAATAAAATTATTTAAAAAAACTGTAATAATTTTAGATGACACGATTGTTGTTTTTCTCTATCGACAATAAAATTCCCTTATCGTATCGTTTTCTTCTTTTTCGACAAAATTCAATCCGTGCCAATGTCCGAGGGAATTCGCCGAAAAACAGATAAAGTCATCCGTTATAACTCAATGATGCGACAAAGGGTTGGAGGAACACAAACGTGTGGTGCCTGTCTGTCGTTCAGGGATTCGTATTCCCGGAGGTTGGCAATTCTGCTATCTCACAATTCGATACAATTTCGACTATTTCGTGAAGACGCGTATCCTTAACGAACCGGTAAAGAAACTTGAGGGTGGAAATTCGTTCTTTGGGAAGAAAGAATAAAGAAAAGCGTGAGGGGAGAACAAAAAGAAAAAAAACGAGGAAGATAAAGAGAAACGACGGATGTATAAGATGTTAGCTCGCGGGCAACCGATCGTGACGAATAGGTATAAGGGAAGATAACTGAGTTACTATAAGAGGGAGTAGCACCTATTCATGTGTTTGTAATGATGTTTGTCGATTACGAGGGGGAAAAAACTGCTTATTTGTACATCCTAACGCGCGGACATCCGTCCTTCCTATACAGATCTCGTGACCCTTTCCTATTCTTTTTTCGTCCTCTCTGATCTTCGAGAGTCCACCTACAAGATTCTTCTCTCTTATTTTTCATCGTTCGCGCGCTTTGGAGTTCGATAGTATCTTTCCCTCGGCCGTATCGGGTTTTGCTTGAATTGACATATTTTTTGGGAGCTTTCGCGTGGATCGCAAAAACGGTGATAGTGGACGTCGAGAAGCGAAGTATGGGAGAAAAAAGTGGAAGAAAAAGTGGTCGGAGAATCGTGAAAAGAGCGATACGAGCCCTCGACGATGAACGCAGACTGCAGTTGGTCGAATTATTTGTTTCGGTAAGAACGATAACAACAGCGATATGAGGGAAAGGAGCGAGTGGTTAATTTTTCAACGAAACTGCCGCTTTCTTCCTCTTTTTTTCTTTTCCGTTCGTTCCCCCTGCCAACCGTGTCCCTCGAACGAATAATTCCGCGGTACGAGTTGGGAATTTATAATTATACCGCCGCGGCGCTGTAATTGGATTCCCTTTTTTTTTCTGCTCCACCCTTCTCTCCCACACTCTCGCCCTCCTTTTTCGGAAAACATCGCCCAGTTCCGCGTTTCTCTTTATATTGGAAAGCCGATTAATAAGAGCCCCGGCTCGACCGACGGAAAAGTTCCCAATTATTCATCGCGATCGTCTGAGCGAACACGGCCGATGTCCGGCGAAAGGTAAAAGCGAATCGGCCTCTCTCGATATTGCTTTAACAGGCGTAACGATCGTTACGCCACGGCAGCGTGCGAAATGGCCGATCCTTTTAAAGTGATTGGCGGAACCGGCGGCGATGGTGGCGGTCGCGCGGGCGCCGCCGACCGTGCTCTTTTAATTCGCTTTTTGCAGTCCCTTTCGCCGCCCCGCTCATACCTGGAGATTACCACTTAATGCCGCCGCTTGGCCGACAGTTCCGTAAAACAGCCCGCTGCTGTTCGCTCTCTCTCCGCGGTCAGACGTCGAGATTGGAAAACGTTAGCGCACGAAGCGGATTTAACAGAATTTCCAAATTTATTACGGCCGCCGGGGGTATAATGGATTCAAAGAGTCGCCCACAAACGAGTTATAACTCTCGACCTCGTAAAAATCTATCGCAACACGCCGCAGGCGGAATTATCGCGGGTAGAACCTTTTACTTCTCTATCTTCCTGTCTTTTTCTTCCTTTTTTTTTCAATTCTCCTTCGTCCTTTTCACACTCGAATCGTTTAATCAAATGTTTGGTGATCGTTAATGCGACGTTTCCTCGAATACCGTATTGGAATTGTTTTATTTCGTCGTTAATTGGTACCGAGATTGAATAATTGTCATATGAATTTTAACTCTTACCGTTATACTAATATGGGTTACTAGTGTCCGAGCGATTCCTGTTCGTGCAAGTTTCTTTGAGTCTTTCGGTAAATATAAATTATATAAACTACATTTTATTATTTTCCAAAATAAAGAGTCAATATTTATTCTAGAAAGTTGAAAGTATGTTGGTGAATTTTTAGAGATTTTTTGAATTATTTTGAAGAAGTGAAAAAACGAAGAGATTCTAGTGACCCTTGGTAGTATGGATGAGGCACCAAATTGTACATAGTACGGTAAGGGTTAAAAAAATGGAAAAAAGTATCAATCAATTGTTTAACGTTTTCTCAGAGATCGGATTGTCGTTGCAGTTTGAACGATGCAAATGTCGCGTCCGGCCTATTCAGCACGATTTTTTTCCACTTTCCAACCCGCGTAAAAATGGAAAAAAGTATCAATCAATTGTTTAACGTTTTCTCAGAGATCGGATTGTCGTTGCAGCTTGAACGATGCAAATGTCGCGTCCGGCCTATTCAGCACGATTTTTTTCCACTTTTCAACCCGTGGGCCGATCGTGCCTAGAGATTACTACTTAATACCTTCGGCCGAGTGGCGGTGCAGTGAAACAGCCCCACGCGGGTCAGACGCGAGGCAGTGGTTGGAAACCGTTAGCGCGCGGGTTACCAGTTTAATGGACTTTAATATCGATCGCGGTTCGATGTTGAAATTGTGCCACGAACGAATTTTAGATTGCGCGCTTTGGAGAGAAAGAGAGGAGGGACGGAGAGACACGACCCCGGTATTATATTGGCTTCAATAGCGACCGTCTATAAACGGTGTTTACTACCCGGCGTAACAGATAACGTTGTGTTTTAAGGTCGAACTTTTTAAACGCTGGATGAACGTTCGTGGATTAGTACTAGGACAACCGAAAAGTAATTCGTTTGATAAATCAAACTCGCATTTTTATCGATCGTGTCTCAAAAACGATCGAGTAACAAATAACACAGTACAGCGATATCCATAATAACAACTATTATTGCTTCATTTTAGTATCATTATTATTACTTCGATAACACTGGTTAACGATGATTTTATTGAATAGATAATTTTGGCTGATTTTTATGTCTTTTTTATGCCAATTCTAAAAATGAGGTTAAATTTTTTTTTATGAGCTTCAGTTTTTTGTAATCGATATATCTCTTTTTAAAAACTTGTACGTTTTGCTAACAACAACTCTCTCGTTTTAGAGTTTTTTTTTTTTAATTAAAACGATTTATTTTTCTGTCTATAATTCGGGTAATGTTTTTCGTAAGTTCTTTACAGGTTTTAATATTAGTAGAATCAAATAGACAATCCAACTTAATTTGGAGGGATTATTATTATTTCAGTTTGATTGTGTTAAGTCCGAAAGTAATCAGCGCGTAGTCATATATTTGAAATAAATTTACATAAAAATACATACAGATGTATTATTCCAACATTTTACCGTAATTGGTGTAATTCTCTTACTTAGTTGATTTATTCATATAAGCGGTTCTGTTTTAATCTTAATATCATTTATTTTTTAAAAAGCGAATAATTAGCGTTGGGCTCTTGAGATATTAAACAAATAATAAATAAAGAAGAAACAGATAATTAAGAGCCTTAATACGTGGTAATTGATGTGATTATCTAATAAACATATATTTCAATCGTATATCTTACATAACTATAAGAACTGAACGTTTTGGCTTAATTCGAGCCATTCTCAGCAGTCTTCCATAATAACAATTCTTGATAACTATTCGATATTCGTACATCCAAGAAATCGAGTTCAGCAAGGAAATCTCACAGATTGCCAAATGGAGTGTAACCGTCAGTTAGTTGTTTAACTAAGTGCGAGCTACTGCATCCCATAACTGTACCATGATATAAAATAATTTAAATTAAGATTGACAAAACGGATAAAATCAGACTAAATTTCTTATAAGAACATAACGTTCGCCGTGTCAACGCAGAGTCACGATGTCACATACGTGATTCTGCGTTGATACGGCGAACGTTATATTCTTATAAGAAATTTAGTCTGATTTTATCCGTTTTGTTAATCTTAATTTAAATTATTTTATATCATGGTACAGTTATGGGGTGCAGTAGTTCGCACTTATGCCCAATTTTTTCACTTCCAGATAAGTTGCGGATAACCTTATTCAGGAGATATCTCCATTGTATTCTGGGAGATATCTCTTGGATAAAGTTATCTAGAGGTGAAGAAATTGGGCATTAGTTAAACAGTTAACTGACGGTTACACACTCCAGATTTGGCTATCTGTGAGACTTCCTTGCTGAACTCGATTTCTTGGATGTACGAATATCGAATGGTCATCAAGAATTGTTATTATGGAAGACTGCTGAGGATGGCTCGAATTGAGCCGAAACGTTCAGTAAGGCTCTTAATTGCCATTTTTTCTTCATTTATTTTTGTTTGAAACTTTTTGTAATGAGTATAAAATCATGTTAAATTCAATAACTCTATATAGCTTTTATTTACTTCTAAACAGAAAAGATAATCAGAAGAATTTTTGAAATGCATGTTACTAAAAAATTTTGCTCTCCTTATCAATACGAAAAATTTAAAATCAGCGCAAAAAATATTATAGGATCTATGAAATATTATATCAGATCAATTTAATATAAGAAAAGTGAAATTTGGTCGACTAATGAATTATAAAAAAATATTAATTTATAACACTTTTAAATGTGTATGTTACTAAAAATTCTTGCTCTCCTCATAAATTTAGCAAACATATTTGAAATTAGCGCAAAAAATAATATAAACACCCGATTAAATCAATTTAACTTGAAGAAAGAAGAAAGTTTATCGACCGATATAAATGGACGATAGAAAACGGATAGAAAATAGACGAAAGACATAATACCCTTTTAATATTTTTCTATGCTAATATAATGTGAATACAGTTTACCCTGATGTTAAATAAATCAAATTATTCACTACAAAGATCAAAGAAGCTATAGGTGCAAAAGAATGAAACGAAGGTTATAACGATAATGAAGGTGCTGCTTATTAAAATTGCTTACTCCAAATTGAATTCGAGATGTTCATTTACGCGGTAAACACAAGCTCGCCACGATGTGTACGCGGTGTGAGTTTCCACATTGGCATACCGTGATAGTGATTCCAGTAAATACCTTCTTTTAATGAAAAGCACGATCCATATCAAATTCACTGTGTCCGATTCAAATTGTATTTACACACGAATTATTGGCAATTCTACTGTTACAACACGAGTGGATGCATGTTGCTTTTATAAGCGAGAAATTAGGCCGAAGAGAAATATACGAGAACTGTAATGAAACTATCATTCAGTAATTTAAAAGATACACACACACACACACACAGACTTTGTAATATGATGAAAACTACTATTGTCGATTTTAAAATTATAAATGCTATTATGAATCATGATTTTCAAAAAAAGTTCAGATGAACGAATATCGTCTAAAAATAGTAATTTCTTGAGCGAGCTGTTTAGTTTTATGTTCATGGTTCGCAATAGCATTCCCGGCGATAACTCCTCGTGGATGGGAAAACGTGCGGCTGAAACGACGTAAATTCGCCGAGCATCCGGGAAACAGTCGCGGCTGACTGCTCCACCACGAATCGGCAATTTTGCGGGCCACGTTCTGCCTGTTCTGCGTGTTTGCGTCATTAGTCTAAAAGCGTCGCCGGGATCTGAGACTTACCGCGCACCGCGCCGACGTAGTAAGACATTACGACCAGCCAGCCATCCAGCACCCCTATTCGGTATAATTTCTACCCCTTCTACCGATCTCAGTGCTTCAAGGTACCCCTCATTCCTAGGAACGATTCACATCGCGAGGGGGGTGCATTTGTACCATCCCTTGCTATCTCAGTTTCACCACCATCCTCGCCGTCATCATCGTCGTCGTCGTCGTCGTCGTCGTCGTCTCTGTATCCCTCCCTTCTACCTACTTCTCCGCTGTCTCCCGTCTCCTCTTGATAATTAATTTTACGTATCCAGTTTACAAGCGGACGAAGTGGCGCGTAATCAGATTTCCTACTCGAGATTGGTAGAGATTGCTCGCGCAAGTCTGTCGACGTCACCGGCTCTTCGCTTCGCTGAGGAATGACGCGCACGCCTCAACGACTTGCCGCAAAGGCACGGAGCACATCCGGAGCGCGATGGTCTCGGAGAGGTGATAATATCCAGCGAAATAGGAAATATCTCGGTTTCGTGCGTCGTGAAAATCAGTACTTGCTCACGCTACGTTTTCCGACCGTCCATCTTGGCGTGATTTTCAGATCCAACCCATTGGATGGAATATTATAACTAGACGAAATTTCATCCAATGCAAAATAAATTAATATTGTAATAAATTAACAAGATTTGATCGCGTATAAAAACTAGACTACTGTAGTAAAGCTTAATGCACAATTGAAAAGCACAGGTAATAGGAACAGAGAATATCAAACATACAGTTTCTGATTGAAATCTGTTATTCTCCGTTTGTATTGTGCTTTTCAATTGTGTTTCGTACACAAAAAGAACGATTTTGTTGAAGTACTTAAAAATTTAACAAACACATCTGAAAATAATTTGATTGGACTAGCAAAATAATTATTTAGGATGCTTAAGCATACTGATAATACCGCAAAAAAATTTTGACATTCTGACAATTAAGAGTGCCCTACGTAATATTTTGATGGTCCAACAAAATTATGTTTAGATTTGAATTTAGTTAAATTTTTAGATGTTTCATTAAACTGTTCTTTTCATCCTAGCTACTATTAGTACGAAAGTAATCACTGCTGGAAATAAAAAATTTTACGGTGTACAAATATTTGTGTCCCAGTTTTTTTAAAGTTAAAAAAAATTTTTTTACGTAAAAATATATGCATGTTTCTACAAGAATATCAGCTTGTTGTAAAAATATATTCTATAATATATTTCCAATATATTTCTCGATTAATTTTCTTTTAATTATTGTCCAGTGTTATTATTATTACCTTTTTAATTCTTATTGATTGACAAACGGAAATTAAATTTCTTCATCGAAGAGTGATGAAAACTGTTATTAATAGAAAGTATCGTCACGGAAAATACAGAAAATTAGATATTGCCAGTCTCCATAATCTCAGCCCGGTTAAAGACTATTCCCGCGTAAATTTTTTAAGCAGTAATTAAGAGTGACAGCTCTCACCGGAGGTATGTGCGAACCAGTAACCGCAGCTGATCTTGATAACAGTCGAAAGTTCTTAAGTGACAAAGTTTCAGGTACTTAACGGAGAAATAACGTCCGTTTTCCTGGAGACTTCATCCACCTATCCTCGTGCTGCGTTTAATTACGAAATTTCGTAATCTTGACCCATTCGTCGTCGGATGTTCGTGGCGTGTATCTCACCGAAAATAACAGCAATTCGTTACATCCGTGGAGACGAAGCAGATCCTCGGCGTCGTTAACGTTAAAATCATCGTCAGAGAGAGTCTGCGTACTTCCGGAATCATAAACGTCTTAATGAATTCCAAACATTTAAAACTCTGTGGTGCGCACGTCGAATCGAGATTCTTATCTCGGGCTCGCCGGAGGAACGTCATCTTCTTTCCTTATTTGCGTTTCATTTCTACCAACGCAGGCTTCTCTTTGTGCGGCGGTGAGGAATCGTTATTTGCAGCCGGAGTCTGCAAATGTTTTCCGTGCATGCGACCGCCATTCAAAGTGAAGAAAGCGTCGCGGGATCGTCGACCGTCCAATCAATCGCCGACCGCACTTTCCGGTGGCCGCGAGAACAATTCCCATCCGTGACTATCGTCCCGTCACGGTATCTCGATAAGTGGGTTGTGTCTCCAAAAGCGCGGAGAGTGGGATGGAGTGTAGTTATGTGGGAGGAGAACGCTTTGTGAACGGTAACGCAGTTACCGTGCACTTTGCCGCGATAACTTCGTTCGGGTGCTCGTCGATTCTCACGGTCGCCTGGCATCCAATGGTCTCCTTTCCGTGGCCACTTCGCCGAAGATATTGCCCGGCCAAACTAGCCAATGTTGTGCTGTCATCCGGGCAACTCGCGTTGTCTTGCCTGCCGCCGAGCCATAACGCACACGCTTGGGCTATTTCCCGAATACTGTGGCCGTTTCTAACTAGCTTTAACTCATCGTCTCGTAAACGAATCTCGCGTTGCGATACTCAAAACGTTCCCACTCTAGCGGAATTCAATCACATCGAAACTAGAAAGCTCATCACTTTTCCGATCTGCCTGTTTTAAACTTATTCACTGCAAATCCAAGTAGGTATGTAAAAAGAGACTTCAATATATGTCTGTGATTTTATTTAAAAATATTTATACACACTCTGTTAGATATCAAAGAAGCAGCGGTAATCTCTTGAGTTAAATTTTGTTATTTTTAATCTTCATCTATCAAAATGTAAATGCAAATCTTCATTCCTGTGGTTAATTTCAATATAAACATCGTCCACTTAGTAAAGTAAATGCACTTAGTAAATAATAAACTAAATTTGTGTGTGTGAATAAAATTTAATACATTTTTTAAAATTAAATTGTTTAATCCTGTTACTTCAATCAAATTAACGACATATTGGGTACAGGCAGTAGTAATATCTATAAAAATGATTAAAAATAACTCAAATTGGATACAATTTGATATTATGAATTTATATGCAGTGTACTGCATATAAAAATAAATTTACACATTTAAACGCATAGTGTCATTTTTAAACGAAACATTAAATCACACGTAAAATTGAAGTCACTTTTTATACATTTGAATTTGTGGCGTTATCAAACATATTCGACACTTATGATTAAAACATTCTCGTCAAATATCAGCATCGTTATAGCCTCATAACAATTAACCTAATTACGTACAATATTTTCAACCACGTGAATTGTATATTAATGTGTACATAAATATAGCATTGATAACTTCTATTCTCATTTAGGTCATATATATCGAATGATTATTCATTATTCTAAAATTAGTTTCCACAGCTATCTCATTAGCAATTATATGAATATGTCTAATATCGCCTAGTTTTACAAGTTATAAATATCCTTCTTCGAGAGTACCAGCGAATTCATGCATAAATACTCCAGAGGACGGCTAATTCGTCAATTAGAAAGGATTATCCTCCGTTCATTGACAACGAATTCTCCTGCGATTTCCTCTCGACTGTCCCTGAATTACGTATTAACGTTTCTGCTAGGCGAATCAAGGTCGCAAACTCTCTCGCGCATCCCGGCAATGGCGATCCATCAAATCGTCGTAAACCGTAACAGGAAGCGCTGATTAACTGATAGCCGTCTGTTTCGGCTTCGGACACAACGCGTTTACGCGAGCAGAGGTACTCACGCACTCGCCTCATCCGATTTATCCATTATGCGCTTAAATCATCGCTAACGCCGGGCCGCTAACGCTATAGATCATATCGTTCGGTTTCCTGACTCCACGTCGGCATCCCTGTCAGCGGCAGCGGACGAGGCGTGGATATTGTCGAAGCACGATGATACCTCTCTCACTCGCTCTTTCCGTCTCTTTCTTCCTCCCCTTCTCTCTCTCTCTCTCTCTCTGTCTCTGCCTCATCCTTCATCTCGCTTCCTCCCTGAACGAGAGCGCGCGGGAGATCCGAGAGTGCCTCCCTTTCCTCTTCGATATCACGCCGACACTGGTTGGCCGACAGGGTCTTCGGCTCCGGCAAGCAGTTCGGTCCGGTAGTTGCTTACATTACCATACGAATGGTCGATCGATCCAAGACCTCGTACCACCTAACCAGCCGCTACCGTCGGCGTGCTCGTATGAACGCGAGCGCACGAGAAGCACCGACACGTAGTTCGACGTAGCGGCACGTACACGCCACGGGCGTGCATACGTGACGATGCACGTAGGCATTTTCGCACGGGTATGCATGTGCGTGAATACGTACGTACGTATACGTATACAAAAGGCGTATGTATACACACAACGCGTATGCCGGTTTAGGGTTAGATAGAGAAGGTGGATCGTGATGCAGTTTAGATGGATGCGAACTGTGGACGAGAGTTGTGGACATTCAAGACGTAGTCACAACGTAATATAGGACCAGAGAATCGATTCAGTCATCGACGGTGACCGTACTTGGGAGTATTCCTCCGACACAGTTGTCCCGGAATGTACACCGATCGTTAATCACCGTTATTGTCCGCTAAACTCTTGCCCCGACCCTCGACTCTTCTCCGGAAGGGCTACATTCCGGGAGACCCGCAGGATATTATTCTGTAGTCGAGATAGTGCCGATGATCCTACCGCGGATCTTGATCCGACCAACGGGCCGGATAACAATAGCAGCACGGGGTCTCGGAGGTGCGGCTTATCGTATCGCGAAGACGCTACACCGAGTAGGTGCTTTATCTCTTAGTAATATATCAATACTCCACTAAGTCTATAAGCGACATGTATACAGTTATGCGCCCAGGAAATCCCACAAATCGACCAGCGAAATATTCGTGTAAATGTAGTCATCTTCGTTTTCATTAAATAGACGAAAACTTGTGACTAATCTAATCATGAAAAGCAGTGAGTGCCAAAAAGTATTCGTGTGTAAATAAATTTTTATAAAGATGTCTTATTTGTAGAAAATAAACATTAATTAGTAATTTTTATTCATTCTATCTTAATGTAAACAAAAGAGTTTTGCGTATTCCTGATATTAAAAGCTAAATTTCCCGACTGTATAAATATTTTTTTTTTGTACGTTCAAACAATACAATTTTTAAGATAATATATTTTAATTATTACATCTTTTTAGGTAAACTAATTTTAAGAAATATATAGTTCAGTTTATTCTTTGTCATGAATTGCCGATTAATGTTTACTTTTTAAAAATAAGGTTTTTTTTTTTAAAATATCTCCCTCCTCTGTGTGTATTTTTTGTACATTATATTTATTCGCGTTTTTCCTCGAAATTAAAGTAGAAAAATGTATATATTTCATTTACGATATTACAGCATAATCTAACAAAACAAACTAAAAATACATCAATTAACAAGGAAAGGCTTTCAGGTGTCTCTCTTCAATTTTAACGAAACTTGAGTTAGTACGGGGAATAAAAATATTTGACACGTATTTTTTTATCAGCAACCAAACATGTTTAAAGGATGAAATCAGCGCTGGAAATTACGCTATCATAACTTTGTTCAGAAGTTAGAACCAAAAAACGAAAATTTGATTGATTTTCAAGGACTAATATCATTCCTTAAACATGTTCGATTGCCGATAAAAAAAAATATGTATCGAATATTTTTATCCTCTCTACAAACCCATCAAGTTTTACTGAAATCGGGACATAGGGAGCCTTTCTTTGTAAGTATAAGAGAAGTGCCAATTTTACGGTTAAAGTTAGATGTTGGAATACATCTATAATACGTCTATATTTTAAATTTATCTCAGATATATAACTAAGAACAAGAAAGAATGTTAAGTCGAGTCGAAAGAACGTTAAAAGCTCGCTGTCAATTCGCTCACAAAAGCGATAGTAA
Source organism: Trachymyrmex cornetzi (assembly GCF_001594075.2). NCBI lineage: Eukaryota > Metazoa > Arthropoda > Insecta > Hymenoptera > Formicidae > Trachymyrmex > Trachymyrmex cornetzi. The sequence goes on along the minus strand of NW_017295861.1, from coordinate 2,377,964 downwards.
GAGAAAACGCGTGCACGTTGTACAAGAAATATCGCTACAGTCGTTCCTTGCAAAGCATAGGTTGAATCTTAAGGCACGCGCCATTACTTCGAACGAATCTTTTTGACGCAGCGAAAGTCCCGCATCAAGATTCCATTCAAAGAAGCGCCTCGCGTTTTATCCATCCATCAGCCCCTCGAGAACCGGTGAGCGGGTTAGGAAGCGGGTAGTGAGGAAGCGTCGGCGCAAGAAACTGTAGATTTCCGTATACTCCAACGAAACTGCTTCGGATTTCCGTCGGTAGACTTGCTCACAAATTTGCCTCAAAGGTCGCCCTTCCCTCCTCCCATAGCCTTCTCTTGCGAAAGAGAACTCAAGTATTGGCCGTTTGCGATATTATTCGCTCGTGTTTTTGTACCACGCGGAAGAGGGATGCCGATCGATCGGTGAATGGCTCGTCTTGGGAGGTAAAAGGAGAACCGGTAGGAGTAAAAAGAGAATACGAGTGGCCGAACCTTCTCTTTCTTTTCTCTCTCATTCGAAGGAAAGGCGAGAGAGATCTCTCGGTGAGCAAATATAAAGGGAAACCACTGTGCTGCTGGGGTGAAAAAGGATGATACGTATTCGAGGTTGGCCAATGGGGCGACTGAAGAAGGGGATGGAGTCGATATTAGGGAAACCGAAACTCCGGTGAGAAGTCGACCTAAAATTCTCTGTCCACTCTTTTATTCGTGAAACTTCGCTTAAAGACCAATAGTCCTACTCTCGAAGCATGAGAATAGAACGTCGGAAGCTTTCTCGAAAAATGAAACAGAAGGAGCGCGTTTCTTGTATCAAATTTCACTTCTGCAGTGTTACTTTCGTTACTTTAAGATGTGCTTAGGTAATAGTTTATTCAGTATTGTTATACCTCTGAAAAAAGAAATGCATTTACCTCGCACTGCTGCACCTTCGCGCTTGGCGGATCCATTATAAATCGATGTTTGCCGGATGTAAATAACACAGGTATTATAGACGCATACTGTTCAGAGAAAGAATAAATATATTGATGCGTTACTAGCACTTTGTAAATACATTTTCTTAAAAGAAAAGGATTTACAGATACAACCAGACAAGAACCAAATCTATAATAAGTCTACAACATGTAGGAATGAAATTCGGCTGTAAATCTGAATGAGATCTAACAACAATTTGCAATATTCTTTCTTAAGTACTACAAAGATTCATTAGCAATATATTCTCTGGAATAGAAATTAGAAGAGGCAAAGACTTTATCATCATACAATTATATTGTTAAATTTTATTTAGGTATTACGATAAATATACATATTTGTAAAAAATATACATAAAATATTACAAAAATGTATACTACTACTCAAAAGTTTTAGCATTTTTTATTTAGAACGTTATTGCTTTAACAATTTCATTTCTCATTTATAAAATATAAATGTATAACATTATGATATTTGTGATAACGGAAGTATTCAATAGAGTTCCGAATTGTCGAAAAATAATCATAAGTTTTCTCAAATAAACAAATATCATGTCCACTGTTGCAAGAAATATCTATCTTCAATTTTGCGATATCGATAAACATTTGGATATCACGACAACTAACAATAAGAGACTAGAAAGAATATATATTTTCACAAGAATTGAACGCCGGATTAAACAGAAGTCTTCCACTAAGACATTTGAAGGACTTATCGATAGAATGCAAAGAGTTTGGTTTCCGTTATCAAAACTCAAGGAGATTAAGCTTGAAGAAGTAAAACAAATTTTGTAATATTGTACAAAGAATAAATATGATTATAATTTGCATACATTATTGTTTTTTAATTTATTGTATATTTTCACTAAAAACTTACTTTTTCTAATTTTAGTGAAACTGTGCGAAATAATAAATTAAAAAACGTAATGCATGCGAACTATATCCATATTTTATTCTTTATATTACGAAATTTCCATATAATGGAAAGTGTGCTGAAACTTTTGAGTGGTAGCGTACATTAGAAATTAGTATTTCTCTCTATTGAAAGCATAAAAGCGTGAATTGTAAAACAAATTCGTGGAATCTTTATATCGAAGAGTTTGGCTCTGCCAATACTGACGATTTTAAAGTCTCGTACATTGAATGTGTTGTCTGAATAGACATCCCGTCAAAGGTACTCGACCTTATTGCCTCTCGTAGAATATGAGCTCCTCAGGGTTTTGAATCTTGTAACTCGCGGTAGAGCGCGATGATGCAGGAAGTGCATTAGGCAAGGTTCCATCTAAGAGATCCCACTTGAAGAGTTTGGTATATCCCGCCAGGACGCGGCGCCGACGTTTATGGTGCGGAGCAGGTGGAGGGATGGGGGATGGGGGTGCATAGTCTTCGCTTCGATACAACGCGCGTACGGCGCCATCGCGAGGGAGGGAGGGGGTGCCTGGGCGCTTTCGAGGGCGTGTCTGCGGGTTGCAGTGTGGGAAGATGTTGCCGCGTAAGGGATGTAAATGCACGGGATACCCCCTGGGCTTTGGAAGCGCATTCGCGATGCATTCGATGCGCGCGTTAAAGCGTCGTACAGCAGAGCGCGCGCGGGCGTTTTATTTGCGGATACTCGCCGCATTTCCGCGCGAAACCACCGGCAAAAACGCCGGAAACTCGCCGCGGCCATTACGCTCATCTACTCGGATAGGTCTTTAAGCATGCGCGCTCGCCGCATTTTCAGCCCCCGAAATGGTATCACATGTGGCAAAGTATCTTTTTATGCACTCGAGACGCGTCACTTAGCGGTAGCACGTTTTATCTGCCTTTTTCGTTTATATATATATATATATATTTATTTATTTAGTTAACATATTAAACTTTTAGTTAGAAATGTAAAATAATTGAAAAGCTCATATGTAAATGTTATAGAAATATTATACGTTCGATGTAAAGTGCAATAAAAAGTATTTAAAAAAGATGCGTTCTTTAAATAAAACATGTATATATATTTCAGAGATGTTTCAGAGGATTATCGTAAAATTCATACGCGGTTTTTCCAATTATTCCTATGCGCAATTTTTATATTTCAAATGACTATTTTGTATAAATATTCCATCACGAATTATTAAACTGAAAACGTTACGTATATTGTTATGTATAATAATTATAAGCAAACGTTCGTTGCTCTGCACGGAAAAAGTATCAAAATTTTCGTAAACAATCGCATTCACATTTTCTAATTATCAGGCCGCAGGTGTTATCGATGCCTTTCTTAAGGGAGGAAAAGAGAGGGGGAATCTTGAAGGCAGTTACATCCCGGGGGATTTCGGGCGAGTTAGTGGATAGCGGTACAATCTCCATTAGCGATTTCTCAGGACGTGCATAGTCATTTCCCGTAGGTGGTCCTCCCCTATGCTCGTTCGCGCACATACATTGGCCTTACGGGTTGGAAGGTTGCCTCCTCATTGTGATCGTTATCCAAAGGATCCTCGATTACCTTGCCAGCAGATCGGACTCCGGCCAGAGTTAGGTGTTTCGCGGTCGTTAAGGTAATTTGGGCTGTGATATGTCCTGAAACGGTTCGCCGGATTTCACCCTTCCACTAGGTACCTATGCGCAAGACGGGCCGGGCCCCTACTGCTTCCGGTCGACCATCGAGCGATCGTCTTCACCCAATTAGCTAATGCCTCAGGTAAAAATATATTTGAAGAGAAAACATAAGTGCATCCGGCAGTTTCCTTGACGGACGCGGCTTAATTACGTCGGAGCTGTCGTTTACGTTGGTTTGTTCCGCCGACGTGCATTGATGCACAAACGATCTACACTCTTTAATCACCTTTCATACCTTGTCGTCTTCCGATTAATAAAATTCACCATACTTATTGTTAATTATTATTATTATTATAAATTATATTTATTTTATTTTGAAAACGTGTTATTATGAAAGACATTTTATTTATATGTAATATACGGTTTTTAAATTTACTGAAAAATACTAAACTTTAAATCTGCCATTATCTATCGTAAACGCCATAGCTTATCGAAAATGTTACTTAGCTCTGAGACTTTTGAGGTCTTGCGCGCGGGAAAATTTGTATGAGCGGAACGCCGAAGGAAAATTTTTTACGAACGGTTATCGTGCCCGTACCGTCGAAGTGAAGGGTCGTACGGAAAGGCAAAGTCGTGGCCTATCGCGGCATCTACGGTTAAGTACAAGTTTCGCAATAAACTTCGCGAACCTTTACCATGCCCGATAATGTACTCGGCCTTCGAGGTGCTCGTACTTTGGAACATGCGAACGGAGGAGCATGGAGGAGAGAGAGAGAGAGAGAAGAGAGGAGATATCGACGACACGGCAACTAGTAAAAGCGCGGGATATGAGAAAAGTTAGAAAAAAATATGAATTTACGATTTCGCTCTCGCTGGGACGTATATATCATAGAACGCGAAAGGGGTGTGAGAAGGGTGGATTTTAGACTTCGTATTGTTCGCGTACAAAACCCGTTTTATAGGCTCGTCCCGGTTCTTATTATCGTGAACTCACTATCTTTCGCCCTCCAGTCGATGTGATAGAAGGGGATGACGTGAGTTTCAAGGACTTTCCCTCCTTCGTTTCCTATTCCTTTTCTTATTCCTCCTCCTTCGGTCCACCTCCTTGCTTCGGCCGAGGCGCTCGTGCTTTCCTCCCTCGTTTCGACTCGAGAAGTATTTGTTCGGTGAACGTTCCGCGAACGATTTAATTAATCCGTGAAAAGCGCAGTCCTCCGTCGCCGTTAGCCTGTGGGCTGAGCAGTTACGGCCAAGAAAGGAAAATAATTACCGTTACCGGAGCGTTTCTACCCCTCTTCTACACTTTATCTTACATTTTATCCACATTTAACGGGCTGCGCACTCAGAAGAAGTCTCCCTCCCTTTCTTTCTATTCTCGGAATACTCTTTACTTTCTTCTTCTTTCTATATTAATAGAAAATGTTAACTGTAGACATTGTCATTTGCGCGGATCAGGTCGAATGGATGTTCGGAAATCATGAGTGACACTAATCTAGCCAATAATTTTCGTCGAGAGAAAATTGCATAAGATATTTATGTACAGCGTTTTCATTTCATCCGACAGATCTCTATTAAGGCACGTCACGACGTCCATTATGTCCTGGATCTTCATTTCCTCTCAATTTCTATTGTTTTTATAAACTTCTATATTTTCTGCAGACTCGGGCTATTAATGAAATAACGCGTGCTCCATTCGAATCGAACGCCTTCGAGATGCTATTCGTGTCTTTTCTCCGAGTTTCACACGTCAAACGGATAGAGTTACTCCAAGGAAGCATTATGCTCTCCGGTATCGCACTTCTACACATTCAAACTTATCCGTACGTGTACTTTGCGGAATACATAAGCGTGACGTCGGAGTCGTTCCAAACGTATTTCCTGTGACTAATCTCGTTTATCAGCCTGTGAAATAATTCACGCACTACGGTTCTCCTGCTAGTAATAGGGTTACCGATAAGATCAAGATTTCGATTATTGCTAGTCGATCTATTATTTTTAACGACGTATTCTTACTATAGACTAGACTGTCAAGCTTGCATCTTTTATTGGAAGCTCTGAGTCAGAGAAATCAATATCAGAATAATCTTTCGAATGAAATATTTGTCATGTAAAATGTATCTCTTTATTCTTAAATTATGCAAGGAAAAATATTTTTTTGTGATTTTTTGAAATTTTATATTGATGTTATGTATCCTTTTCATAATAAATGAATTTTTTTAAAAACTCTTGCACAGTTTATGACGAGATTTTTAAGTCATATTATTTTTTTATAAACAATCTCGATGGACAAAAATATAGTTATTTATTTATACATACACGAAAGAACGATTTTATTGAAATATTTAGCAAAATAAATTTAGCAAAGTATTAATAATTTTGTTGAATCATTAAAATAATTATATATAAAATTCAAACATGACGAATGCTGCAAAAAATTTTGATACCCTAGCAATCAATTTAATCTAATATTAATACAAAACAATATTAACGTAACTGTTTTATAGTAGCTCAACAAAATTATCTTTCAAATCTATCTCTTTTCGATTCGACGTTTCATATTGAAATGATTTTTTTCATAAATCCATTAGAGCTCTATTGTTAATTTATAGTTTATATTACATGTATTATAGATTTTTAATATTAAGCAGTCTATACAGAAGAAATTATGAGAATATACGTACATTCTACAATATTTTATTTTTTTTGTTTATTTTGTAATCAAATACTGTTTTACAAAAGGAACCAATTTTCTAAATTTATTTTTATAAAATGCCACATTACCACCTCTGCTTCTCTTCAAGGAGCGACGCGACATTTTTATAAATACTACACTGAGAGAAAAATGTTTGATATTTGTAACTATAATTACATATCACTTATTATGATTATTATTGCTATAACAATAGTAACAGTAACTATGTATATAGTTCTACCAACAAATGTATATAGTTGACAACCTAAAATGACTATAATTATAATTGTTATAACCATAAAATAGTTGAAATTACTATAAAAATGATTCAAGTGACTATAATTTTATAATTATATTTGG
>NW_017295861.1:2356528-2371218 GCF_001594075.2 Trachymyrmex cornetzi | reverse complement strand
AATATGATTGTCCCCAAATATAACTATAAAATTATAGTCACTTGAATCATTTTTATAGTAATTTCAACTATTTTATGGTTATAACAATTATAATTATAGTCATTTCAGGTTGCCAACTATATACATTTGTTGGTAGAACTATATACATAGTTACTGTTACTATTGTTATAGCAGTAATAATCATAATTATAGTGATACGTAATTATAGTTACAAATACCAAACATTTTTCTCTCAGTGTATATATAACTCATAATTATAGTGATATGTAATTATAGTTACAAATACCAAACATTTTTCTCTCAGTGTATATATAATATATCCTTAATAAAAAAGAGAGTAAAAACAAAGAAAATGAAAATATATCTCATTATCATAAAAATTTGCAAGAAATCATATCACATGTGTTGAAAACACGCTTAATTACGCTCAGCCGTGACGCATTTAATTCCGCATTCGCCTGTCCCGAATGCCATTATTACACCGCGTAATTTCGTTGGAGGACGAAATACGTAGCAAATGCGCAGACACGCGTTTTCTTAGCAGGCGAACGGGGAGTTGCCTTCACGGGATACGCCAGGGGATACGCCAGTAATGGATTACTTTTAATTAAGTAAACACCCGGATTACGTATCGCCATATACCGTTGCGTCGCTCCATTACCGCGGATTTTCCAAGACGCTTTGTTCGCTACACCAAGATTGCAATCCCCTTTCTCGACGCTCCCGGGCACGTCTGCCACGTTCCGTGACTTCATCGCGCTGTATTCGATCGCGGTTTGCATTTCCGCAGGATCGATTCTAACTTCCGACCCCGGAGCGAACGGATTTTTGGCACCTATTCACCCTTTTGTTTTCAGTCATCTAAAATCCGTCACCGAAACTTCAGAGAGACTAACGTCAATTTCTACAAAATCCAAAGAAATTCAACATAATTTTATTTTAAATATAATATTAAAACTTTTCGTACTCTGCATCGTTAGTTTAATTATATACTTATGGTAAACTTTGGAAATAATGCATGTTTTTTTTAAAGTCTTGCTAAAATCGAAATTCGAAGTACAATGTTAAGGACGTCAATAATATTCGTCTTATTGACATTTGATTTTACACAGTCTTCGAAATAGGACCGAGAGTTTAAATAAAAAAGAATTTGCGAAATAAAGAAGAACTATTTCGAAGAACAAGATTTTATTATATATAGCTCTCAGTTGTAATAATAGAATAAAAATAATGACGAAGATTCTGTTAAAAAGTATGACGAAAGTTCTTATTTTAACACTTTTCTTCTGCATGCTTCGCACTTTACATTTTTCAACTTTTGATGGATTATCGTAAAAAGTGGAAAGTCCGTGGACCCAAAAAAATGCTTATGTTACTATCTACGAATGGTTCCGTAGGAAGTTAATACTCGGGTAGACGTCAACGTCGTCACCGTCAAGATGACGTCGGATGTTCAGAGGTGGAAAATTTCACGTGAGTTTTGCCTCGCTATTTTGGTTACAAAACTGTCGATACGTTCAGCGATATCGTGGATTCACGCGGATATATGCTATTTTTGTTACATGTGGCATAAAATCTAGTTTTTAGCACAATCAAATCGAGAAGTTTTTTGACTTCGCAATAAAAATGTTGCCAAGATTATTTTGAGACTATCGACTAAAAATGGTCACTAACGATTAACTATTAAACTTTTTCGATTCATTTTTAAGCTTTTTATCGCGATAGTTACTTTATCTGGTAAAAAGAAAAATAAAGGAAATGGAAAAATCGCGTTAAATCGTATCACAATTCGATTCATAGTGATATAAAAAGTTCTTCTATTCGCAATAAATGTATTCTGTCTTACATTTTATTCTGATAGTTGCAAAATCAATGCGCGTTTAAGAATAGCGAGAGAATGGCGAGCGTGGTAAGACGGAAACTCGGTTTGCGCACGATTTACATCCACTTGCCGAGTTTTTACGCATCCATCTTCGTTCGGAACGTCCGTCGCCGGAGAATCGAAGCATTCTACGTCCGTCGGCGTTGGCGGAAGGAGAGAATGCAATATTCGCAGAGGCGGGTCGCGACGAAGTCGAAGAACTCTCGCGTTTCCTTCCCTATTCTTTTCGAAATGCGATTTGATATTTTTCGGATATTTTCCGCGCGCACAGAAATAACGCTCTCAACGCAAGTTGCGACCAACTTTCGTTTCGCGAGCGTGGGTTTAAAACTTTCGTCCGAATCGTGCGTTTTCTGACATGTCTACGAAATCTCGTGCGCGATTTGTTTCCCTGTGAAACACGGAAAGAGAAAGGATGGGAGAGAACCAGCGGCAGCGATTGTTCTCCCGGCGCGAATCTCGTGCGGGCTTTGTTGCCGATCTTCGGTGCAATATTAGCTTACGGAAAAGCTTCTCTACTACCTACGGAACGTAATAACGTAACATCAAAGTTTTAGTTCTCGTCCCCTGTAGTTCCTCTCTCTCCTTCTCTCTTCCTCTCCTATCTTCCCACGCCCTTCTTTCTCTCTCTCTCTCTGTCTTTCTCTCTCGGATTTAAGCCTCTACGATTCGATCCCTCTTACCACTTCCACCTATCCTGATGCAACGAGGAGGGTTGCAAAGTTTCTACGGAACTCATTTGAATTTTTATTCAATCCGTAAAACAAATAATTATCGCGGCAATAAGCCGCTGCGGAACGCGTTCCTCGAAAGTTGAAAGTGCACAAGAGTACTTTTACGGGCACAATTCTCGTATAGAACGATTCGAGCTTTCGCCTTTGAACGATCTCTCTCTCTCTCTCTTTGCATTTTAAAACGAATTTGCGTCCTTCTTTTTTTTCTATTTATACGCCTTCGAGATGCCGAATCGATTATTTTACCCTGATTTCATCTTCCTAGTTGGTAGACCAAGGTAAAAAGGATTGATTCGATTGATCCATTGAAAACTTTTGAACACTTTAAAAATTACACATCATTTAACTTCCTTTCGCATAATTCCCTCTTTTTAATTAATTTTCTTATATGTTTTTGATACGTCGATGTTATCCTAAACAAGATTTGCATGTACAGATTGACTCGTAAACTTGAAGTGAATTCGCTGCACGATAGATCTGCATTAGAATGCTGATTTACAATAGTAAAAATTTGTAACACTCCGAGTCTACGATTGATATTATTTTCTTATTTCGTTATATTAACTTTCTTGAAATCAGTTCTACATTTAATACTAGTTGAATGCACATAAGAAATTAAAAGCAAATAAAAAGCGAATATAAATATCTTCGAATCGATATCTCTATCTAAATTTATAATTTAATCCAATTATTTTAGAAAAGACCGTTGCCAAAGAGTAAATCTTAAGATACATCAGATGCGCCAGTTTTTCTTAGAAATGATTTAATAAGACATTGCGTAAAGAAAAATAGAATCCCTGGTAAGAAATGTATGCAATTGTTTATAGATATCCATCCAGTTATTGTCTAATATTAGAGAAGATGATATTATGGTCAGTGTAGATAAAATGGATCTTCTTAATATCCACTATTTAGAAGGCGAATTCTATTGATTCCTTATTAAATGTTGGAATTTTGTTTTCAATAACTGGTTGTTATCATGATAATTGGCTAATATACCAACACACAATAGTCAGTATTTACATATTGTAGAGTTATATTTTTACAATCAAGCATTTCGAAATGTTTTTAAAGTACTTTTTAGGATTTAGTTTTTCACGCACATATTTCCTCATTCTTCTTAAATTGAGCATATTATAATACAAATATATGTATACTTGAATATGTTGTTGTTTGTTATTTAACATTTTATTTGGCTGTATAAATTTCTCGAGTTATACAAAGTTAAAGAATAGCATGGCATTTTATTATGTAGCTCCCTTAAACGTGCTTATTGTTAACAGTTTCTTTTCGAGGTTTTCTTATCAAAATAATTATTCCATAAATCGATCGTAACTCTACTGTTAAGTTATAGTTTATGTTATAAGAACTACAGATTTTTAATACTAAGCAGCTTATATGCAGAAGAAGTTACGTATAGGTACGTATATATATTTGCACACATTCTGCAGTAGTTTACTTTTTTGTAGTGAAACCTTACTTTTTTTTTAAACAAAATCAATTTTTTGAACCTATTTTATGGAAGACCACATTACCACCCCTATTTCTCTTCAAGCTATTATGCAGTGTCGTCTTTTTTAGATACCCAAAAGAATAAATGTTTCGCAATTTTGAATTCAGTAATCGAATAATAATCAAGAATTGAATAATTCTCATAATATCTTCTCCTCTACTGTATTCTAATTAGTTGTAACAATACTGCATTGGAAATGGACAAGAACTTGTTAGAGTTTTATTCAACGGCTGAAGCAATTTTCCTGGTAAAAATATGTGCAATTTGCGTAGACACCTGCCCAGTTAATTGTCTAGTATTAATAGATTACTATTAATGAAAATATTGCGTACTAGTTTGTTTATTATCTTATTTTTCTTCAATAAATGGATTTATATTTTGCGTATTTTTTCTGCGTAGTAACTGCAGACAAAGTATAGCACATCTAGATCCTAAGTAGTTTTACTTTTCAGTTACTAGATTGAGTAAATATAACTGTCCAATAACAGCTTAAAAAGTGCACGAAGTTTCTATCAAGGATCCGCATTCAAGCGAATTCGGTAAGGGCTTGCCGTCTCTTAATTGTGAATAACGCGTGTGTGTGGTCAACGTAGATTCCCGTCTCGTAGGAAACCATATGGGGCACGTATATACTCTCCACAAAACCGCGCTGCAGCAGTTTCCGTCGCTAGTCAAGATAAATCTGACCGTAGTTAATTGGAGGCGGGAGCGAACGTGCTTCCTTTTTATTTACTCTTTTTTCTAACGCCGGATTAATGCCCGGTGCGGGGTAAACGACGCGTGTTTCCGCGTTAATTCTAGATTGAAATCGTTATGCCGCTGCGCCGACAACTCGTTGGAAGTACTGGGCACGCGTCGCGCGATAGTTTTCAATTAATTGCGCGATTTAGTGACCGGCGTGTTCGATGAATACCTGATTCGTTGTTACCGTGATATGATCTTTCCGAATCACGCGCCAAGAACACGCATCACGCATGGATTATCATCTCTATATATTAAATTCCCAATTTTTTAACGGGATTGGGACGATCCTTTTGCCGTTTTAACGGTGATGAGCTCCACACCGAGTTATTATTTCTCGTTTCGTTAATAAAATAAAAATAATAAAATATGGTAAAAAATATATATAAATTAGGAAAGGATTCTTCTCTTATCAATAAGTAAAGATACGAGTGAAAGGACATATAAGAGTCAATTAAACATTATTCAATTTTTTGTGCGTCAAGATTACGAGTGAAAGGACATATAAGAGTCAATTAAACATTATTCAATTTTCTGTGCGTCAAGACATAAAATGTATCCTTAACAATAAAATTTTTTAAACGAAATTATCAGAGAACATACAACTTATATGAGTCAAGATAGTAAAAATTATTACATGTTTAAATATGGTAATATTCGTAAAAGAATTAGAAAGATGCTTGGAAGGGAAGCTTAAAAGATTGTACGCAAGTTGCCCATATTTCGACTGTTGCTCGTAAAGTGTCAACAATAGAGCATCAGCGTTTATTACAGCTCCGCAAAAATTCTACGACCGCATATCAGAAGCTTTTCAATGTACGTTTCTTTATCGCGCGAATTCAAGGAGAACAAGAGGTAAGTCGTTTCCTGCAAGCGATCACTCCGAGTTTACGAGGTCGCAAACCCGCGGATGGGGTACGCACCAATGTCCTGTAGAAGCTCGTAACGGGCCGACTGTATATTATTTCACTTCCACCGATCCGCCAGAGAGAACTCCTTATCCTTAATCATTTCTTCCTTTTCTAGCAATTTGCGTAATTCAGCCAATTATGATTAACGTTGGGACGTCTCTTAGTGGCGAATGGTGACAGTAATAATTACAGAATGTACGATCTCGTAATAAAGGGGCGCAAGTAGAATAAAGTAGAATAAAGAAAGAAAACGAGATGACTTTGCGGGAGATTTATAATTCAAGTAATTCAGAGAAATGACTTAATAAGATAATTTTTTTAAATTACTTGGAAAAAAGTATAGTTCAGTTAAAAGCCGTAAAAAGGTGAAGCCCTTCAGGCGCTCACAACGTAGGAAAAATTCTAAAGAATGCGCTGGGACGTTGTGGCAGAAAGGCAAAACTTTTGATCATCACTGCGATTGATAGTGGAAAATGCAACGGCCAAAGAAAGATATCGAAGGCAGCCGTCGAGAAAGGGGGAAAAAAGAGAGACACGCCATCGTTCTACGTGCAACTGCATTGCACCATATGTCATACTGGAACGCGCGCGACAGTATCCGGTGATAAAAACAGCCAGATAACGACGGTTGACTCAGATCCAGCTTGTCTATTTTTTGACGCAGTCTGTCACGGGTGCAAAATATATCCACTGCACGTTTTCTCGCAACTTGATTCTCAAATGCTGTCAAATTCCATCCAGAGAAGAGTATCCTGTTAGTAATCTCGTTTGGTCAGTTAGAATACAGTACGCAAACTCGCTGTAACTTTTAATCTGCATACGTCAAACTAGTCCAACTGATCGCAATTTATTAATACCCCGTGCCATTTTAGCCGAGGTCAGTTTAAATTATCACAGAATGACTAGTCGAGTCTCATCCCTTTCTGGCTCTCGAGCGGTTTAACTACTTTTATGCCATTCACAGTCGCAAGATAATATCCATTCTAAGACTGTAACTATAACAGTTCCGAGCAATGGTGCTTCGTTATATCGCGTTATGAAACATCCTCCGAGCGTATGCAGAAGGTGATGTTGCGCCAGAGCGCAAAACTCCTGATTATAATGGTTATCGTAGTACTTGACGACGCTGAGTGAAGTGGAGGTCGGTCGTCGAGAGACAAGGGCGTGTCATAAGGCAGTACCTGATGGCAGCTACTATTATCTCAGTATACCCGTTCTTACCGTGCTTCTTACGTTCCATCTCGTAAGCTGTTACGTGCGCGATGCGCGGACTTGGCAAGATCTCTTTTAACGTAGTTTAAACTTGCCATGATCGAGCAGAATTGAACAGCCTCAATTTTCTCAATGAATTAAGCTGTTACGTGCGCGATGCGCGGACTTGGCAAGATCTCTTTTAACGTAGTTTAAACTTGCCAAGATCGAGCAGAATTCAACAGCCTCAATTTTCTCAATGAATTAATAATATAGTTGGCTGATAAGAGAATTTCTTTAATCGTAAAATTTCACATTATCGTATAAATGAAATGTATTCTCTGACGAAATATATCGTAAAAATTAACATTGTACATCGACACGTAAACGGGAAAGTAATTATGCTTCGTTAATTTCACGTGTGAAATATTTTCCGTTACGTCGGCATTTCTGCAAACAAAAGGTACAGGATGGAGGGAAACAGGGAGGCGGAGAAAGAGTAAATTTCTACGTCATATATCGTATCGGGGATGATTTTTCCATTACAGCGATGTGGTCGAGCCATCGGGATTATACGGACGAAAGGGAGAAAGAGAGAGAGAGAGAGAGAGAGGGGGGAGGGGGATGCAATTTTTAATCGCAAGCGGTCCCGCAAAAATAATTCGTGACGCAGTGTTTGTTTAAGGAAATTACCGGGAGGATTAAACGGAAAATGCGTATATCGATGTTGTGTCGCGAGATTGATAGGCGTTCTTTCTGTTTCGAGTGACGTTTGCGCCATGAGCCCGGCTGCGACATTTTCCCTCGTTCGCCGATTCGAAATTATAACGCGACGTCGCGTCGGCAAATATTGACGGCGCGACGCACAACTGGAGCTGCCGAGAGGAACCCGATCCAACACTCGTGCGATCGATGCACGACGAATAAGCATCCGGCTATTATGATTCCACGCCGACATGTAATCGCAGACTTTTCTCTTCCCTCCGTTTAGTCGCGACGTGACGTAAACATTAACCTCGCGAGGTATATCCAGACCGCTTTGCTCTATTACTCCGTCGATCTCGTACGATGGCGGGAGACATTTAAGCCCCTTGTAGTCCTTCGTTGAAGGAAAACCTGGCTCGACACGAGGAAAATGATAAAAGACGCCCGAGCTTACCGAGGAAAATTCTCCACCCATCGTTTCGTTAGGGTTTCGACACTTCGCACCGAGGGATTTTTCCGGATTTTCCGTCAGCTTAACTCCGCCCCTTCGTCTTAAGAAATGTCTCCAGATAGTTCCTTGGTTCTTTCATATCGGTACGATGAGTAATGACCCTTGGTTTCGCCAATCGAATCGATTAACTGTATATATAGAATAAACGTGTCTTTTTCTCAAATTAAAAGTTTAAAGTAAAATGTTAAAAGGATAAAATACCGCTTCGTTAAATTAATCATTAAGCATATTATTATGAATAAATGGTACTAACGCGGCACTAATTCCTGTAACTTTTCTATTTTCAATTTGTAACATGCGAGAATCATAAAAATCACGAACGAATCGCTTGATCGTGAAATTAATTTCTACGAATTTCGTTCCGCATCCATGTTTTCCGAACGGGATCGATGAAATTTCCAAATAACGCCGTACAGCAGCGTGTTTGAAACAACACAAATTAATAATGAGCTGTAATATCGCGGAATAATTGATTAAAGATATATATGGGCGCGGACGAAATTGGTATGCCCAGAACTCTTCACCCTTTGATTGCATTATAATGCGCCGCTGCCCGCAGGGTAATTGAATTACACCGTATTTTGTATAATTTAAATCGCCGAAAATCGACGGCCAGAGGAAAATTTCATCGGACTTCATTTCGCATTCTGCGTGCGACGTACCCGCCCTATTTTAATAATTCATCCGTCACTCAATATCGGTGGCGTTATTGAATGGCGTACCGTTTCGCACGGAGCGAGAAAGATCGAGCCGGAGAAAAAGACATGTCGATTTTTGTTTCATCGTTTCGTCCTCGAGCTTCGTCTTCGTTTTCTTCACGAGGTCAAGCCTCTATATACCATCCGCTGCTGTGATTATCCGATTCGACTCGTATTTCCGCGATACATCTTAGTTCGCAGCCACGATAAATCATGCCCTCCTCCTCCTCCTCCTTTTCTCAACCTTACCAGACTTGTATTCTCGTGAACCGCACCATGATCGGTCGCCCTTCGGGCCGAATCCCTAAGAAGACATAGAAAGAGAGAGAGAGAGAGAGCAAGAAGTTTCTTTACTTATTTCTCGATTTGACCTAGCGGATGTTAAGAGTCCTTCTGAGTAAGCCGTGGGTGCGAAAGGATCGAGGGAAAATCCGTGAACTGTGAACCGGAAGATACCGACATGGTTGGATGATAAACGAGGAAATGTGGAGGGGCAAAGGCAGGCGAATCGGATGAAGTCGGAAAAGCTTCGGTCGAAAAGATCCTCGCCCTCGATCGACTCAGCGACATCCGGTGTCGTTTCTATTTATACGCGCGAGTCGAGATATCGAAAATAATACCAAGCCTTTCTCCAGCGTTGAAACTGAATTATGATATAACTTCGATTTCTCCGCGGGGCAGAGATGCGATTCAGTCACGTAGTAGTACCGAAAGAGCCGGTATCAGCTCCTTTCGTAAGAATGTATGGCTGCGAGAGTGTATTGTCTCGGCGGCGAGACGTATAAGCCAATAATACCGCTATTTCTGCGCTCGTTGGCCGAAAATAGAGAAAAGAAAAGGAAGGAGGCGGACACGAAAAGGAATGAACTGGAAGGAACCGGAAAAAAATCAGTTTTCCATGATCCTCTTTCGGACGTCGCGGGTCGCCGTGCCGTTCTCCGTCCGCAATCGCTACGAACAATTGAATTTCCGTTTCCTCCTCAAATACTATAGAGCCTCATGAAGTCTCGATTCCGTTAGTCGACCGATATTCCGGTAGAACGGGGAAGGAAATCGCAACTCTCTTGCTACGGAGAAAGAGGAAGGAGTTTCCTTCCGGTGTGCCTTCAGCCTTTGTCGTTTTTCGATCAAGCCACCGAGAGAGTCGAAGAGTTCCCCTTTTTAAAACGTATCTGGAAACAATATTTCCCCATCGCGAAATCTTTATCTCTCCCCTCTCCTCCACGCTCTTCCGGTCCAGTTTTATGACCATTCAAAACGGAAAGAGAGAAAACAAGGAGGGCGTATAGGAAGAGCGAGACGGGGAGATGGATGTAAAATAAAGTTCTGCGCGAATAAATAATCGAGTTACCGGGCAAAGGCAGTAAATGTACAACCAGTTCGACAATTACGCCGCACCTGCTCGTACAATTCTGGGACGCGAAGGTAATTGGATTTTCGTGAGAGCATTACAAACTCGCGTGCACGGCTAATCTTTTTACGCTACCGTCGGCTCCGTTGCGGAAGCTTCCGTACATACAAAACGGTAACACCGGCTATGGACGTTCCACCTCGTCACCGTCAGTGTCGGCGACAACGAACCCTCGGCGACGGGGAGGCGCTGCGATTACGCGCGCGTACATTTTGAATCGAGATCTACAAAATCGACCGCGCGAGAGCAAACCGAGCGCAACGACTGATCCTTTTTCTATCCGCTTCTTCCCTTTTTTCTCCCTTTTTGTTTTTTTGCGAAATTAATACGGTAAAAAGTTAAACAGAGCATCGGTGTCATTAAAGCGCGTTTCCACGCAACGTCGTACATTTTTATGACTAACCGCGGATGGAATTTTTTACGAACAATCTCAAAAATTTAAAACGAGTTTTCGGAATATATGAGTTCATATAGCCGCGAACTAATTTCGGTCGGGGAAACAATAAAATTTGCATACACCGGCGCACCGTAATATTATACCTCAGCTCGTGGAAGACTGACTCGCGCCATTTTTTTTTGGGGTCACGACACGTTTAATCCACGATCGTTAAGCACAACATCTCGTCGCGTTCGCCAATTGTTTATAATACAAACCAGTCTAGTTTGAATTTGGCTGCAGCGTTTCATTTATAAAAGAGTGGATCATTATTCAACAATAAAGAATTCATGCAAATAATGAACAAAATAACAAATACAATAAATGTTTTCTCAATCATATTTCCCAAAATATACGTAAACAATAAATAACTCTCAATATCATAGAATATAATTGATCCACGTATCAGGCTGCTTCGCTTTCTGATAAAGTGAACTGCAATGTTCATGAAATATTGGCATTTTAAAGTCTTGTGTCTACGATGATAGAAATAGCTCTGAGATCTCGGTAAGAGAAAGAATCGATAAATCTCAATAAATAATCTCTTTGAACAATTCGATTACATGATCAATGCAATTGGTTAATTCTTTTTCTGGAATTTTGGACCAAATTTCTAGCACCGCGAACACGAGGCTTAATAATGGATCTCGACATGGAGATAACTCGCGAAACGCATAGCTTCTTTATAACTGACCCAGTTTTATAATATCTCAATTTTAATGGAAATTTGTTCGCGAATACATAAGTTTGGATTACTGCATTGAAAGAAAAGATTGGTTGCTGCAGCAAATTAGATGGTAAAATATGGCATAGCATTTTTAATTGGTTGCAGTAGCCAGTATTTGGTTGCAGCAGCCAATATTTGATTGCAGCTGCCGATTTTTGGTTACGATAGCCTATCCGCAATGTTAATATACGATTTCGATAGGCAAAAATTGGCTGCTGCAGCCAATTAAAAATGATGTGTCATATTCAGCTAATTTTTTCTTTCAGTGTGAAACCGAAATTCCTAGAGTAAATAATAAAATTTGTGTGTAAAAATTATAATATTTAATAATATAACATTATTGATATAAATGTCTAATGATTCTAAAAATAATAAAAGGAGATAGCTTGTAATCATATTAGCAAGTAAACGGATAGATATAGTACGAAGTCGAATAATTAATCTAATAGAATCGATTGTAATTGATATTAGTAAGAATTAATAAGAAGAGAATTCTTAAGGGGATATTCTTAGGATTACAAAGTTATTTAAATACAAATAGAATAGAAATAAAAATAGTATAGAAATTCATAAAAAGATTAATTGAGGTAGCAGAATTCAAAATTGAAAAAGTAAGAATACGATAATTATTACTAACAATAAAATACTATTGAAAAAATATATACGAAATACTATTCGCGTTTCCGCTTCGTCAGAATTATCGATACGGTATAGAAATTCATAAAAAGATTAATTGAGGTAGCAGAATTCAAAATTGAAAAAGTAAGAATACGATAATTATTACTAACAATAAAATACTATTGAAAAAATATATACGAAATACTATTCGCGTTTCCGCTTCGTTAGAATTATCGATACGGTACACTGAAAGAAAAGATTGGCTGTTGCAGCAAATTAGATGGTTAAATATAGCATAGCATTTTTAATTGGTTGCAAAAGCCAATTTTTGGTTACTGCAGCCAATTGTTGGTTGCGTTAGCCTATCCGCAATGTCAGTATAGGATTTCAATTGGCTAACGCAATCAAAAATTGGTCGCTACAGCCAATTAAAAATGCTATGCCATATTTAATCATCTAATTTGCTACCAATCTTTTTGTTCAGTGTATTAGTGCAATATAAGAAAGCGTCGCAAATCGTTCAACGTGAAACTTTCCCGCGGTATTAACGGGAACGTGGCGGTCTCGCGACGATGATCGGACATCCAGGCGAGGAAAATATTCAGTGGAGTTTTCCCGGAGACTTTCTTACGGAAGAAAAAGTAGGTGCGATCCGGCGACAAGAAGACGACGAGCCGCGGTGCTCTACCAAGGCGGTAGAACAGAAAGTTCGCAAGGAGACGACGGAGATATTCTTCCACGGCGGGTACGCGGCAAGTCGGCATACTTCGGCGACGAAATGCCATACATAAAATTCTGAAGTTCCGGCACGTAGTTTCTTTCTCGTTGCAAACGCGTGCGCGAGAATGTCGGCGACAACGCCGTGTATTTCCGGAATCGTGCGCGCGACTTGTTAGCTCGCTTTTTCGCGCGCTCGCTCGTCGTCCTGAGCTACGTGGCGCATATATTTCTATCTTCGCGGTTGTTTCTTCATCTCCGCTTCTAGCGGACGACGCTGACTTAGGGATATGAATGGCGAGACGTTTCCGGGAATGTAGCGCAACGCGCCGCGTCACGTGGAGCGGGCATGTTTCACCTGCATCCCGAAACGCGCGGCGGATAATAAAAAAAAAAGGAAAAACAGCGACGCTTGATAATGATCGTTAATTCCGTCGCAGTAACGCTGCTTCGTCATTGTGACGCAGCAGAGAAAATATATTTTGCATTAGAGAATACATATTCTCGTTATAAATAATTCTGTTACGCTCTCCGAAAACACTGCTACGAGACGAATCTAAATTCGAGTGTTGAAAAATGGCAGAACAATGTCAGAACGGTGAATAATGTCAAAACTGACGTTATATGTATTTTCGAATGAGGCCATGGTAGCAAAATGGCGAAGTAAAAGAGTTAAAATAAAATATTTTTTGCCGGCGTAAAATAGCGGGCCGTTTTAATATCAGCATATAATTTTCAGTTTCAATTCGCAATTAAAGTCGTATTTCGAGTATTCGCACGCAAATTATGGAATTATGGAGATACGGATCAAAATTTAGAACTCCTTTTTACATGCAAATGTCTATCCTCTTCGTTATTAGACATTTAAATTCAAAGAGACAAACGTCTTAGTATCTGATACGTTTTATTCTAGAGAAAGAGGTTGAGAGATGTTAATGATAAAAACGAGATTAAATCCGCCAGCTTTCCTTCCTGCGGCTTTGTTCCTTTCGATCGATATCCCGATACTCCTGTGTCTCATTGTCCTCGATGGATAGGTCGGCGATGTGACTGGCAATTCAAGACTAACGCTGCTAATCGAGATATCGCCTGTACGACACGCGGGAACCAGGGACGTGTTATCGGTGGTTTCATGCTCCATCGATCAGCTCGCACACGACACGACCATCTCGGCCACGCTTTTTCCACATTCTCCCTTTTCCACTTCGTGAGATCATGCCGACACGACGTATAGAATCCGGAGGCGGGTGGGATAACAACGGTAGCCGTGATACTTCGCCACCGTCGATTGCCGTTTCCGTCTCCGTCGTTGTTGCCGCCGTCGAAAAAGGAACGCGGGCATTGTCCGGATATGAAGCGTGTTCAGATAGCGGCAGGAAGAAATAACAGGCGGCGTGGACAAATAGCGAAGCGGAAAACGCGAAAGCGGAAAGTCAAGAGTCGTGGTACGGTGTCGGATGGTGTACAAGGGTGGAACAACTTGGAATCGACTCGCCCCATTGCCCATGCGATGTAACAATGGCATCGACGATTTTCCGTCCTCGAGTTTGACTTCGTCGAAGCAAAAAGCTGCTCGCGGTATTGTGCCCGTGAAGGAACTAACTGCCAACCATTCGCACAGAAAAAAAAAATTTTGCTGGCTATAAGCTAATTCTGTTAGCTGAAATTGCATTAGCTACTATAGTTATGAAATTTGCTAATACATACAAGGAATTTGCTGCTGTCGTTAATATAAGAACGTGATAGCAAAGTACGCATGTCTGTTACAGATCAATTTATTTAGCAGCATGAAGTTAGTTGTCATAATTATCGGATATGTCAGTGTAAAAGAAAATTGTCTCTACCACAGCTAAATATGGTTTGCTGAAACTGTATTTGCTACCAAATTGTCTGCT
>NW_017295861.1:2352777-2356306 GCF_001594075.2 Trachymyrmex cornetzi | reverse complement strand
GCAACTAATGTAGAACCGGCTTTAGGTATCCATATGTTACGACTGGAATTTAGCTACCACTCGCAAATTTTTGCTGCTGCAACTAATCTTTTTTTTCCGTGCGTGAGACATTCCTCAAACCGTAGGGGAGTAGGGAGGAGGTCCACAGTTAAGTCGATGGGAAATTTAGAAAAATCCTGCACACGCTGCGTCGAAAGACCCTAACGAAAGGCTAAGTTGGAATTTTTTCCCGGAGCGCGAGCTCGGTATCTTTTATCATTTTTCTTGACTGGCGTCGACTGCTTTTCCGTCCCGAGGGCGACGAAGATTTTCCGCGCGGAAGCGTATGCTCGTGGCGAAGGATGAAAAATGGAAGCAGTCTTCATCTCAATTGTCGAAACTGTCGCGTTTTACATTCCGATTAAATTGTCAATAAATCCGATAAATAAAGAAGATTAAATTATCCTCTCTTTCGTGATTTAAAATAAATATTTTTTAAGATTTTTAATTAAAAAATGTATCAATTAGCTCAATTCCACCTTTCCCATATATTTTCGTCCAATGAACATACGAAAAAGAGAAAAAAGAACATCGTTTACAAAATTTTTCATCGTAAGCTTCACATTCCTTGTTATTTCCCTCGGTAACTCTCTCACCTGTGGGATGGACAATGACGTTTCCATTCTGGAAATCGACCTCTCGCAAAAAGGTACTCAACGCAGGCTGACGCGCAAGGCGCACGCGGGAGACAGCCAAGCGGAGAAACGGGATTCTCGTTTCATGAAATTTCGAAAGCGTCTCGACGCCCCCTAGGGACGCGTACCGGGGAGTTTATCAAAATTGAAACGCGACACCTTTGTCGGGAACTTCGTATACCGGTGGAAGTCGGTACCGAGGACGACACGTACCTACTCGAGCTCGTCTCGTCTCGTCGCTCACCGGTGAAATTGGGACACCGAGAGAGGTGGTTCGAGGTAAAACAAGCCCTCAAGGTTAATCCGAGACAACTCCGGGGTCTCGTACGGTGGTACGAATTTTTCGTGAGATGGCATTTCAAGATCTCTAAACGCCTCAGGCACTTCTGTTCTCTCGGAAGGGAAACTTGTTTTGCCATACGAGATGAATATCTCTAACTTAGACAATTAATTAGATTACGATTTAAATCGAATTCTTCTTCGGAATTAGGAACAGGAAGATTATTGGTTTAAACTGTTGCTATTTTTTAATTTAGATATATCAGACATGTTATATTATTTAAAGATTTGTTATATTATATATACAAGTATATGTTTAGGCAGGGTGAAAATAAGTTTATGTAACAAAAAGTGTTTATCAAATCATTATCCAGATAACAAGCTGATGTATTTATCGTTATTGTGATATCAAAATGACATTAAAGACGTTATTTTTACGTCAAAATGACATCAGCTTGTTATCTGAATAACATACATTAAAAAAAACAAACTCTAGAATATTACACCTTATTAAATACCAAAAAGACTCTTCACCAAAAAATTGTTATCAATTGATGAACTGAAGATCGCTCTATTGATGGAAGATTTTATCCGTGGAAAAATTCGACTATCGTTGATGCGCTTCCGAAGCATCTTAAAGCTTGTATTAAAGTTAAAAATAGTTATTATCAAAGTTAATAATTATTTTTGGAATTTAGTAAGATATAATTAAAAGTCTAGATTTATTGTAAATATAATGATTTAATAAACACAAAACTGAGGCCAAACTTTCTTACCTGTATATAAAAGTTAAATTATAACTGGCAGATGCAGTGCGTAAATATTCTATTAATCCTGTGAATTATTCCGGGGGCTCTGCCGTTCTTCTCATATTTTAGTAAATGAGATTTTTTCCCAAGTCTTGAACATTTTTAGATCTATGAAACGACGTCTGCAGCGGGTGGATGAGTCTTCTGGCGATAAAAATCGCTCGGCCCTTGACGCTTAATGCCGGATACGGCATGCGGAAGCGCGCTCGAGGAAGTTAATCCCACGAATCGTGGGCTTCGTCAGCGCGTTTGGATACTGCGCCGTATCGTTAAATCAAGTTAAGGTGCTCCGAGCGGACAGGCAGGCACGGACGTGCGCGAGGCCGCTAATCAGACGGACTAATGTGCAACTCCGGAGCTATCTGTAATTTTCATCCAGCGCGGCTAACCAGATTAGTGAATTATTCGGGGCTAAATCGGTTAACCTCTGCGCTGTGCGGAGCGCGGTTAAATTTGACGATACGGGCCGCGCTTACGGACTATTTCGCGCCACGCCGTGTCGAGATGGTTGCGGCGTCTGTGCGCCCTTATTTCCCGTCGCCCATCCCTTCACCACGAGTAATAACGATCTTCTTCACTACGGCGATTCTCCGTGCTGAATTTTTGAAAAATCCCATCATATATTTCGCAGCGGGGAGATGCCGTGCAACAACAGCAGATATCCGCGCGGACCAACGCGCGGAAAGCAATAATAAATTTATGAAAATTCCATGCGCGCGGAAATATGCGCGACAAAGCAAATATAATTTGCCATTCCTTGCCAGCCGCTTTCAATTTACTCCGCCGCGGGATTTGCATCGGAGAGCGACGAACGAATAAAAACTCATTTAGTGTTCCGTAAATATTTCGCGATCGATTTTCCCGGTACCGATTCGGTTGAAAATCGTGAGAGTCTCATTCACTCGCTCGCTCGCTCGCAGGCTGCGCGTCGCAAGTTTGCTCGGCAATAATTAGTTTGCTTAGGAATCTGGGGAATCGACGACGGAGTCGATATCCGGTGTACGAGGGCTGCCCGGGTTGCGAGGCGATAAATCGAATCATCACGCTTACGGTATGGTGGGAAGCGGAGACGACATCGAATCCGATCCTCGCGTCTAATTATTAATCGCGGCGGTTCAATTATGCCACGGCGGACGGATACGCGCATGGCGTGCGTATTCCGCGCGCGTACACAGACACGCGCGCGCGTTTACGTACGCACGTGCGTACCTGGGGCTCTGTTTGATTTCACGGGTCATGTTGTTTAGCAGAGTCGGCGGCATGTCATCCCGACCCATCTCTCTTTCTCATTCTCCTTCTTCCTCTTTCTCTCTCACCCGCATTTTCGCGTGTTTTCTCTTTTCGCGTATTCGCGTATGTAAATGTATACGCCTGTCCAGCGCTAGGTGGCTGTGTTCCGTTGCACGTTCCCCGGTTCTCTACACGCGTACATGTGTGCGTATCCAACGCTCCCGCACGTTCACCCGTGTCCCGTGTCCGCCGTACCGCGGCTACGCTTCCGCGTTATGTCGAAAAAACTACATCGCGAACGCGACATCGAGATAGCACGCGAGTTCTGTTTGTCTCACTCGGTCACCGGGGAATAAATGGGATCTCCCTGCGCGACATCGGCGACAAAAACCTACAGTAGGAACGTCGTACTATTAAACGGTCAGTCATTAAGCTCCTCTTAAGGAGGTTGTAAGACAAATGCAATATGTTAAGAATTACTTGAAAAAATTACAGACTATTCTAAATTTCATTTAATAATAATACAAAAAAAAAATA
>NW_017295861.1:2336829-2352525 GCF_001594075.2 Trachymyrmex cornetzi | reverse complement strand
AATAAAACTAATAACAAATAAAATAAATAACCTATAAAAATGTGTTGCTCAATAAAACCAGAATGTTATAAACATAACTTTCACATGTATGTAGTTTGTTATTTAAAGCGAAAATATTAATATATATGTTTTATGCCCTTACAACCTCCTTTAAAGAATATATATGGAAAGACTGATTTTTCTGAAATACCTACAAATTAAGGTGGATACACTGTAAAATATAAAACGCTAAATTTAACTTAAAGATGTAAGTGGACTTTCTGAGACATATTAAAATTAACATTTTTTTGGGTTAATTTTAATTTTTTTACGTATCTCGGAAAGTCCACTTACGTCTTTAACTTAAATTTAGTATTTTATTTCTTACAATATACAGATCTAAAAATATATATAACTTTGTTGGACCAGAATAATTATATAGAAAATTTAAACACGATCAGCAATTCTACAAAAAGTTCCGACATTCTAGCAATCAGCTTTAGCGTTTGACGTAATTATTTTGATAATGTAAGAAAATTATTTTCAGATCTGAATCTATTATAGTTAAATGGCAAAATCGTTTTTTTCGTGGACGAAACCATTTTGTTCCAGAAACGAAAAGACGACGAAAATATAACGTTTTCACTGCATTTTTAATGACTATTTTTCTCGACGTTTTAATAAATAATGTAAATTCTTAAATTGGCTTTGAACGTTAGGAAAGATTTTAAAATACGCAAGAATTTAACAATAATATAAGAACAGACTTTGATAAAGAATAAACTTTGTTATACATAACCAGCATTTTTAATCATTTTCTAAATTTTTAACAAGCTACTCCATAATCGTATTGTATAGTAAAAAAAGGTTACTTTAAATTGACATTAAATTTAAAAATAATAACGAGCGTTTACTAAAATACCATGTTTCAGCTTCTTTAGTAGCAGATAAAACCAAGTTCATCTCTTGTATGTATTTCTTTTGAAAGTCTTAATATCGTCATTTATGTAACTATAACATTATTTCCTTTAATAATACGCTTCTGAAAGTAATGAAAATGCTGGAGACAAACCTTTAGACTGTAACTATAATAAATGGCAAAATTGGTAAACGATGATACAGTGGTATAAGAACTCGCACACATTTTAAACGCAATAACTTCTCAAAAAAATCGGAATTCTGTTAGGGCGTACTTTATCTCGCTTTAATGAAAGTTGGAAACTTGTTCTGCGAATCGTCTCTATACCTCCGGGCATTCTAGCTAACGTTAATGATAAGAATTCTCCCGGAGAATCTGCCGATATCCGCGTTTGAAAAACCATTCAGCAGTTTGCATAGTAACGGCGCATGGATACGGGAGATAATGTGCCGGCGAAAGATATACTTTTTCGATCCTACGTGTCTCGGCTTAAGAAACCCCGATAGAAAGTCGATGCACGCTTCATGCGAGTACGCGTGACGGATTCGTGACGTATCTCTATACGTGCGTTTTCACGTAAGATGTGCGAGGGGATGTTCGCGAATGCGTATAGAAACTAGAAACCTAATATACATCGAGCGTTGAAAGGGCTAGGAATCGTTACTTATATAAATGTTCACGCGACGATGCGAGAAATGGAGCAAATAGAGATAGAATCGCTAGTGGAGATACATAGTAATAATTATTAAACAAGACGATATACGTTCGCGTGAGCGAACTAGGAACACTTTCATGGATGCTCTTTCGCAAAACGTCGTACCACCATTACCGCCGTCGTACATAATTTCGCGATTACGGTTTTGGTAAAGGGTCACATGAGTCTTCACGTAAGTCTGCTCGTAATTAAGAAAGATTGGAAAAGCGGGAAATGATTGTTAATTCAATGCTCTTAACTATTTCGACAGATCCAAAGCAATTAATTTTTCGCGTACATTGAGAGAAATGTTTTAACGTTTTGTACATATATGATATGACGTCACCAAAACTTTCTTTTTATTTAAAAAATTTTGTTCTTTTCATCAAAATTTGATTAGAACGACCAAACTCTGATTAGAATAACAAAATTTTTTAATTAAAAGGTGGAAAAATTTTTGTAAGTCACGTTTTTGTAAGTCAGTTTTTGACTCATACAAAACATTTCTCTCAGTGTACGTCATACGAAAGAACGGTTTTGCCGTAAAGTATCTGAAAATTTAATTATGTATAAATATAGATTTAAAAATAACTTTCTTAAATCACCAAAAGAATCATATAAAATACCTCAACTAGTTATTAGAATATTAAAACTTTTCGCAGAATAATAGTGGTAGATATCTATACGTTATTTTCACAAAGTTAAGTCGACTGTTTATCGAGGTTGGTAGAATGTACCGTGTATTCTTGGGATTGCCCCGGATTTTTGGTTAAGAGTAAATTTAGTGTGGCCATCGCTTCGGATTTGCGTATCGAAGAATCGATAAGACCCCTGAGACGAGAATTATCGATGGATGAGGCACGCCAAGCTCGAGAATGGTAGCCGCAGACACGATGGGATACTTATACACGACAAGATACCCGTACGGCCACGTTCGAAAACATATGTAAAATAGATGCCAGAAAGTAGACGAAAGGACACTAGAGAGTGAGGATGGAGGTTAAAAGAAGAGCGAGCGAAAAAGAGAAGAAAAGAAAGAGAGAGAGAGAGAAAGGGGAAAGAAGAGAACGCGTCCCGACTGGCAGCAGCCTAGGAAGCTGCAATTGGAAATGCAATTTTGATGCAGAATACACGAGGAAGAGTCCTCGTAAGCTGAAGGAGCGGCTACAGCCACGGGAGTTACTACGAGTGGCCTTTACTTTAGGGGAACGGCAGCGCAGTGGCTGCTACCGGGGAGTAGTGGAAAACAGGAGGAAACGGGGATAACGGGACGGGGAGGTCGCCAGGAGGCCATTAGGTAAAGTAGGTTTTGACTTATGCCGTCGCGCTAGACGTCCGATATATCTCTATAAACTGCTGCATAAAATATAAGAAAGCTCGCTTCGCCGTCTATACGCGGATACGCGCCGTTCCGCGCCGGTTTCGGGACGGAGGAGGATTCAAACACCTGTAAGCGGCGGCTTACTGGCTTACCTACACCTTTGAAAAAGCTGCGTCTTTTTGATAGGGTCCTTCCACCAGACCGATAAACCCCTGATAAACGACATCTTCTCTATAGACGCTTCTTTGTTCTATTTCCGGTGCTAGCGATACGAAATAGTTTGGTTCTTTTTGAAGAAACAAATTTCGGCAAAAACGATAAAACCAGATGCATAGGTAAGATTTGGAAAAAAAGCACATACTCTATAATAAATACTTTGTGTAAAATCTATAGTTTTGACACATTTGTCGTGTGATAATTAGAAAAGTCTATTAATTATGCGCACACTGAGAAAAAAATACTGTTGATTCAATTAAAGTCTATATTACGGGCTGTCACTAACATAAGTGATTTATTCATGCGTATATTTTATTGATATAAAGGCTTAATTATTAAAATAATAATTTATGCCTTTGTGTCGATAAAAATATACATGAATTAATCACTTATGTTAGTGACAACCTGTAATATAGACTTTAATTGAATCAACAACATTTTTTTCTCAGTGCAGGTAAGTTAAATTCCGGTAAAATAAGTTAGTTTTCATATATGATGTAGCCTATAATGTGTTGAACAAAAACTGTCAGACATAAAACTCAATAATAAATAAGTTTTTGATACGCTAAGTTTAAAAATTATCTATTAATAAGTCTTGTGACTATGACATCTTTTAACTATTACGAGTTACATCATATCTATGTCTTTTGTTCATTACATTGTAAGCTACATTATATGTGACTGACTCATTTCATCGTAACACAATTTTCTATGTAATTAGCGCTGGATTCTTTGTAAACTAAAGAGTTAATTTTCGGAATATAAAAAATTCATATTCTAAAGAAAGGAGATTGCAAAAGAGAAAGGCTACAAAAAGGTTACACATATTAAAATAAGTTCCTTGATCGTCTCAAATAGAACGTTGTATCCTAACAAAAAACGGTGGCTGTTTTAATATTAATATAGGCAGGCACGTTTAGTGCTGAGTTTGCGCGTCGAAAATGTAATCCCGTATGAACAATCTGTCGAGGTACACTTAACGAGTACCTTTCACCGTTCGTCAACAGTACGATCGATTACAGCGGGCGGGATGTAAGTTTAACATCGCTGTTGGAAATTCCCAGCAGCAGAGTATGCATTTGCTGCGCTTAATATCAGCCAGGTCGGGGCAGTTCGCTGCCGCAGCGAATTACTTTCAGCTTTGTACTGTGTTTACCGAGTACAGAGGGAATTATTAATGACCGGTGTTTTCGGATTGCCCGCACTTGCTGCACATAACCAGATAATCGTTCGACGCCTACCATCAGGTCTGTGCTGGCAACGATTATCGATACGCCTCATTACTAAACTTAATAATTCCGATTGTGCATTAAGCGTGTCGAACGTATTAAAACGTGATTGTCTGATCGAGGAATCGGGAATTGCCTATGAATCTTGAGTGTGTAAATGTCAGATTTTACCGTGCAAAATGAATATTGAAACCTCTCATCAAATAATTGAAAAGATTTTAATGTATCTAAAAGTTTAAATAGTCACAGATCTGAAAATAATTTTATGCGCGTGAGATCATTGAAATAATTAATTAAATCCTGATATTGGTTATTAAAATGTCAAAATTTTTTGAAGCATGACCATTATATTGAGCGTTTCACATAATTATTTTGATGATTTAGTATACTCGTAATTATTTTCAGATCTATATCTAACTAAATTTTTATATAGATACTTCAGTAAAATCGTTCTTTTCATCCATATATTAACAGAAACACATATTTTTTATGAAACTAAAGAAACATATGGGTCCTTGAAACCTATTAAAGCTTGTTATTAATTTTAGAATTTTCAAAATTTTTAACTACATAAAAATTGCAACACTTAAACTTAGAATAAATGTAATACTATAATTATATAGCTTACATGAATACGACAAAACTGCGAAAAATAAGATTATGAGAAACCATAAAATAATTTTAAACCTTTAACACTGAGAAAAATTGCCAGACTTT
The DNA here is from genome assembly GCF_001594075.2 of Trachymyrmex cornetzi. Lineage (NCBI taxonomy): Eukaryota > Metazoa > Arthropoda > Insecta > Hymenoptera > Formicidae > Trachymyrmex > Trachymyrmex cornetzi. The sequence goes on along the minus strand of NW_017295861.1, from coordinate 2,347,450 downwards.
ATCCGTTCAAAATATAACAAACGGATATTTCCGATAGATTTTGATCATATTTATAGGACAGTCCGAAATTTTCTTAATATTTTATCGGATAGTTCTAAAATTTCATCGAACAGCCCTATAAATACGATCAAAAGCTATTGGAAATAACCGTTTGTTACATTTTGAACGGATAAAGTCCGGAAATGTTTCTCAGTGAACTATTTAAAAATTAAGAAAATGTCCTAGAATCTTATCCAGATCCGTATGTTTCAGTCATTGGTTAAAAAATTCAGATATTTTTATTGACTTTTGTTTATATGCCGTATTCTTTTTGCTGTAGAAAATATAATCGCTTTATATCACTAACCATTATCGAGTAAAAAAACGCAAAAGTGGCGGCGTCAATGAAAAACGAATAAGAGAGGAAGGTCGTTGTGATCTTTTAATTAGTAATTTCAAAGCAAATCCGGACAATCGCGTAGTTATATCCGCGGCAGTGAACGTGACAGGGACGTGCGTTCCGGCGGAAATCAAACTCCGCGCTCCCGAGATGGAGACTGGCGTATCTACCCTCTCGTACCCTCTTTACGGACACTACTCCGGATGCTTAACCAATTAACGGTTAATCTACCGTGCGCGAGTTCCACGACTTTCACGGAAGTGCGGAACGGTGCTCTATCGGCGGTACCCTGTCTTCCGTGGTTTCTGTCTCGCTCCCTCGTTCGTATCCGTCCCCACCCCGCATCGTATTCGTATGGCCTGTCTGGTGGCGACAGCGAGCCTCCAGCTAGCAGCCGTTGCCAGCTCACTCGGAAGCTTCTAATTAATCGCGGGTACCGCGCGAAACGGCGCCCGTTAATTGACGCTCAGTAATGTGATTCTTCCGCTCGGGCGCTCCCGCGCTACGCGTTTCTTCGTTAAAATCAAGGTGAAGGAAACCGGACGATTTGATTGGCTCCTTCGGCCAACTTTTTCGCACGGTTCTCGCCGGATAATTAATGCCTTCGATGCTTTGCGGGTCTTCCCTATGACCGCGAGGGTATTATTCATCTGGTCCCTCGAAAAGCTTCGTAAAGATTTTTGCCTTATCGACAGGCCAATCAAGAGGTATTCGTTTCTTTGTACCGGAAGCATAAAAAAAGATAATAGTACGCTCTGGATTGGCATCAAACAATATTATACATTATAATTACATGAGTTTCAAACTTAACGTTTTTTTTTTTCGGATGTACAAAGCAGCGATTGAAACAAAGATAAGACAATCTTGAAGATTGTCCGTTCAGACAAGTTTTGAGAATAACTGTAAAAGTCATTGACATTCTTGAGGTCATGTTTTGACCTGAACTACTATAGTATATATCGTTGTATACTGTTTATAAACTTCAGTTTCAACTCTGCAGTAGAAGACAAATATCTCTCGTGCTTTAGACCTACAAAACTTTTCTCTCTCTAGTTGAAAATAACGACGATCTCGAGAACAATTTAGTTTTCTGTGGTATAACAACGAAGTGAAGTAGGACCTAGATATGCATCCCATATATCGCACGCTCTTTGTTTTGCGTCGGCAGTTTTGCGGAAACTCTTACAAGAACATATACGCATATACTTTGTAGATTAATTCATGAAAAACTACTTGCAGTATAATTCACTGACATTTAACAAAAAAATTAATGCGTTAAAGTTTGTACAGAAAGTAATCCCCTGGTATTTAATGTATGTTTAATTTCATGATCTATTCGTTCGTCTACTTGGTACTTCGAGTTTAAAGGTCTCTACACGTGGGTCAGTCAGTCATTATTGCTCACGGTTTACACGCCCGATCGAGATATATACAGGGACTACGGCAAGCCGCTGTTGCGGCATATCCCCGGTGGACCGAGCTAACGCACAAACACGTGGGAGCCAACGTTGTAGCTGTACCAGCTAGGTGTTCCAGCTCATTAGCGCGTACGCATACACGCGTGAAGGATTTGTACAGGATCGGTGTGCGTTAGCTCGTAGGTTGATCCGAGCATGCCGGAAGCGTGCTCCATCTCCATTTAGGCTGAACGACGGCGGAGACATTGGTCATGATCTCCAATGGTGAATATTATTCGCGTTTAATTTAACTCGTCATGTCATTTTAATGTCCGTGTATTAAGAGGTATAATATATGAGTGTGTATTTATTTAACTCGGAAAAATTTTTTTAATATTAAAATATTATGATCTTATATATAGGTATGTACATATATTTTTTTCGCAGTTTTCAAATGTTTATTAGCACCATCATTAAATTAACGATTAACGTAATTTGTGATGTTATTTCCTTCAGTTTATAATTACGTTTCAAGTTTAAATCGATGCGCAGTTTATAGAACTGAAAAACGTATTTTCAAATTTGCATAGAAATATCATTAAGGTTATTAACTAAAATCCGCTTCGATCAAAAATAAGATTCTTCCTATTATTTGATTTATTCTTATTTTAATTTCCACTTATAATACGATTATTCCAAGAGAGACGATGTTGTCGCTGTGCGGCTTAAATTTATCGATCAGCATAAATATCAATAGCATCAAAATAAAGCGTTAGTTCAGATAAAACATAGCTTTCCGTTTGTTTAATTTATTCAAGGATGTCATTAATAAACATCTAATTACAGCGTCATGGATCGACCAAATCGAAGTACGTAAATGCTTAACGGGACCATCTCGTTGCGTCCAAGAAATAATGTCGTGCAAGTGACATTCTATCGATATAATAATAATTAATGAAGGAGGAAGAACGACATTACAGGCGCTGGTCTGTTTATATAATTTATTACATAAATATTTAGCCGAACGATGCAAGTGGCAGGAAAACGCAATACAGTCCTGCGCGGTAACGACATTTCCATTATGATTTACCACAATCGAGTGTAACTGTTTAGCCGGGAAACTACAGGGTATATGCGGTCCGAATAGTTCAATTAGTGCTCAAATATTTACTCCAATTGCGGCTAGTATTGGGACGTTATGAGCGCAACAATGAGAGAGGGGTGACCTCGAGTATCGTATAAAGCGCAGTGTAATCATTTGCGCCGATTACAGAAATTTGGCACGGATACAGGCGATCAAATTCGCAGACGTTTCGTATTATCCGATCGATCGTAACCTCGTCTAATGGTTTAACCTGTCGTTAAACGTCATACTCGATTTACTCCGTCAGCTTGGTATCTCTCGCCGTCGCTGCGAGCTGCGCCATTTCCGACGTAATACGGTTTTGATTCCAAATGACCATCGCTACTTTTATCGATAATCCTGCTCCGTATTATGATTTGAAAATTAAATATACAACTTACCATGATTAACTTAAAATCGATTTTTCTTTGATAAAAATTTCATGAAAAGCTACTCTTTTACATATTTTTAAATATTTAGTTTCACACACTTATTTAATTAAAATTGATTTTAATACTGCATTAAATAAGTCTTAAATTACACGCGGATTATGTAATTTACGTATATTTTCAAATCTGAAATGTATTTTTCATAGATGATCTTATTTTATTTTGAGTGGAACAAAAAAGATTAGTAAATGGTAAGGCGATATAGAATACCTCGCGTATGCGTACGAAAATTATGTGACATTGTTTTGTCTTTGTGTTAAATTTTGAAAAATTTTTCGTTACTTAATATTCCATTCAACATACTCGTTTCATTATTGTTTGACAGAGATTAAAGAGATGGCAAGTACATTTTTCGCTCTGGAAGAAGCGGAAGTTTCGGTTATTTTTTTCAACAGCTTAACGTCAGCCCACTTAGCGTTTCTTTGAAAACTCGTTTCCCCTTATCTTACACTCTCCTTTCTCTCGTGTGCACAGAGACCCTTCCACTTTCATCCTAACCCGCGTTCAGTCAGGCTCATTCATTAATGCCTCTCTTATTTTGGCAGTGAAACGACCAGTGCGGCCAAGCATACCGAGGGAGTATACAACCCTTCCGAGCTTTCCCATCTTCAGTTCCTTCATCTCTTACCCTCGTCACTCGCTTTTCGGTATCCAGTAAGGTTTCCTCCTCAAATGTTGCTCACTTTTTACTCAACACATATACACACATACATCAGCTAGACTAGTTTCGCCGACTCTTCCGCCTTCTTCGCTAACGTACTTCTTCCTTGCTTTCTTCTATTCCGTTTTGGTCAACCTATAGTCAAAGAATATACCCTCCTTCCATCCCACCATTCGCTTACATCCCGATTTCCATTAGTATAATTGCCGGAGAACTACCCGCATCTTTGAACGCGAGTCAAGGATGCGGGCTACAAATGGTTTTCCGGAGATACTTCCGCTTTCCGTTACTTTCAGGTTGTGCTTATTTGGATGTCTAGCCGTCTCGAGCGATCCCTCGCTATTTATCGGTCGATGTCTCCTTTTTATATTCCCTCTTTCTCTTTTTCTCTTTTTTTTTCCCCCTCTCAATTTCCGACGCTGCATTCATTTTATCTCCTTCCTCTCGTTTTGTTTTATTTCGGCGGCTTTTTAGCATCAAAGTTCATCTATACACACATTCTCGACCCACAGGAAACCTCTTGATTACGAGTTTCCTCAATGGAAAAGGAAGATGTGCGGCAAGTTTCCTTGCTGAGGAAATAAGTGGACCTGATCACGCAATTGATTTTCATGCCCCACTGGTAAAAGTTTTTCTCTCCGTCTTCCTAACCACTTCATCATTTATCGCATCTGTCGGGATAGCCGGCAATCTGAATTGGATATTTCGTGCATCGATTGGGGATGCTTCAATTAAGGGTACTGATAATCTCACTAATTCGACAATGAAGATCGTTAAATCAAATCAAATTTCATCAAAAATAAAAAAAAATCACTAGGGAGTTTCCGAGGATACAAAATATCATTATTTCATCAATCGATAATTAATAAGTTGTACTTAAAAAAAATAAAAAAATAAATTTGCTGTTGATCAACTTCATTTTCCAGATAAAAAAAAAAGAAAGAACATTGCATGTTTATACAACTTAATGAGTAATTAATTCATGATGAGAAATACGATGAAAAATCGTCGTTTAGGCAAAAACTCAGATGTCACAGGTTACGGATGTCACATAATGTGAACGAATGAAGCTGAGAGCACGTATGAGCCCAGTATGAGGTACAAGAGAAGGCAGTTTCGCAAACGTTAAAGGTTGTACGGCAGGGTGAAGTGGAGAACACATGAATTCCAACGGCTAGTCAGCCGCAACCGCGGGACAGAACTTTCACAATATCCCCCCTCGGTCTGTTAGCCTTCCTCCTATTCGATAAAAGTTGTAGGAATTTATCGCGCGGCCGTTTCCAATGGTATTGTAGGAAGCCGCGCGGCTTCCGCCATTGTGCTTCTGGTCGTGTAGCATTCAGAGCGCGTGCTGCCGCTGCGAGAGTCGGCCGCCACTCGCTTGAATACCCATTCAACTCGCTTCTGTGTTTTCCCATATGGCGCAAGCGAACATTGCTTACTTTTCCACATACCTTCGCTTCTGCGCGTCTATCTCGATGCCCTTTTCCACAGTTTCGCTACCTAAAGTACGACTAACGAAGGAGGCCTTTTGAATCTTTGTACCGCGATACTTGTGGTAGATTTGTACGAAGCAGAAGTTATAAGATGCCGTATCTATACATATGTGAGACTTAATAAAAAAAAAATTATACTTATATAGATTTATTTCAGACAAGATTCTTTGAACTTTACAGTGATTTAGATTAAGGATTGAGTTAGAAAACGAAATCCTCCAGAGTAGAGAACAGTGTGTGTCAAAAATCATATTACAAATTATTATAAATTATATCAGAAATATTATATATATATAAAAATTATTATAAATTATCATAACACAAATATTATAAAATATTATAAATTATAATAAATTATCATAAATTATTTATAATTACAAATATTATCCTTTAAATTAATAAAAACTGAATTAAAAACAATTTTTTAAAGTCATATACACATTAGTAATTCACGATTCAACTGTTCATGATTCAAATTTACGAACGTAAGGATCTTAACAAGTATATACTTGCTGAAACAGTTGATGAACAGTTGAATCATGAATTATTAATGTGTATATAACTTTAAAAAATTGTTTTTAATTCAGTTTTTATTGTTTCAAAGGATAATATTCGTAATTATAAATAATTTATGATAATTTATTATAATTTATAATATTTGTGTTATGACTATAGTCAGAGATTTGTTCGGTGCTATTACACATTTTCTGTTTTCCTCTTAATCATTGACAAAAATCAAATTTCGTCCATCGCCTCCATCGTCTACCAAGAAGATTAGCTACCAAGAGGATTAGACTTCAATCAATTAGAGGTCATAGGCCGGTATTTATAATCGATTCTTACATTTAAGATTGTCTTAAGTACAGTCTTAGATGAACCAATCAGAAGGTTGTGTATTAACATCTTAAAACATTACTTAAGACAATCCTAAAATAAGAACAGACTATAAATACACCGCCCATAAACTTTGTCAATTAATGTAAAAACGTGATTATCTGATGTCGCATTTTCAGCTTTTTCGATCGTTTCGGTTCTTTACGTTTTTCACGTTTCAATACTTCACGTACTGTGCGTGGATCTTTTTGGATTATAATTAGGCAATTTATAGTGACGTCCACGATGGAGCTTGACTTGAAAGTAACGAACACAGTGTGGTAACGGTGAGGTCGTGATTTAGATTAAGGATTGAATTAGGGGAAAACCCTCGAGTGGAGAGTGGAGAACGGAGCATATGGATATATGGACTAGAGGGAGGAAAAGAGAGAGACAGAGAGAGAGAGAGAGAGAGAGAGAGAGGGGGGAAGGGAGAGATAGAGAAAGAGAAAGACAGAGAGAAACAGAAAGCAAGAGAATGCAAACGGCGATAGGTATAGACATAGAAAAGGAAGCAGCGAGAATAGAAGAAAGGAGAGAAGGGTGGAGAGATGAAAGGAACTCAAGTACCTGAGTACGAGATGAAGGATACTCGAACGGTGAGCCCATCCTCTAGCACCTGCGATCCCTTCTACTATCCTGTGGCCTCTCCTCTCTCCCATCCGTTCGTTTCAACTCGAAGATTCGCTTGGGACAAAGGATCCGGCCACGGGGATGATTCTAATCGAATATGATTATCTGCCATCTTCATCAGACCGCCACGTCCGCGCCCCTTTCTCGCGAGAGAGCCCTCAGGCGCCGAGTTCGTCATGCAGCGGATCGGGCTCGTGGGAATTTTCTCTTGGACGAATAGATGGACGGACGGAAACGAGAGCTCGATCCGGCGAACAAGTTACCCGATTTAATCTATGAGGAGTAGTCCTCCGCAGAATTTCAAGTGCGAGACGAGACCGGCAATATTACTTGCAAGGGTAGCCGATGCTTTCCTGAGTTATTGTTCTTGGTTTCACATTGTTATATAATAAATATAATATGGTTAAGTATTCATGTATGTATGTGTGCGCAAGATTTAATAATATCAGGAGAGAATCCGGAGCTTCTCTCTCAGCCATTTTTCAGTAAAGTTATAGTGGATTAGAATATCACAGAAAGGACGTAATAGAGGGAAAATAAGCAACAGAACAAGAAAAAAGGCGAGAGGGAGAAAGAGAGAACAAGCGAAAAGAAAAGGGTGGAATTTCAGCAAAGAGAGACAATCTTCGGAATTATTCTTCTCATTATTCAAAGTCGATTTCTTTGTCTTTTTCTATGTGCGGTAACGACGGTCTCCTTTTTACGATTTCAGCGACGGTTCTTCGGTCGATTCTTACGAATTCTTCTGTGCCGGGCACACATTTGCCTGGGACGAGTTGCATTTCGACGTGGCAATACTTTTATATCGATTTTACAGCAGGCTGAGGCCGATGGTCTCGTTGCATGCGCAGCAGTCGCTAACGAATGCATCCGAGCTGCTTCGAAAAACGGTTCACGTAAAAAACCACCTTTAAAAGCATATAAAGCTCGATGCAGCTTCTCCGCTCTTGACTAAAATTTCTCGTCAAATCTCTGAAATCTAACTTAACGCTAAAACGGTTGAGCCGATTATATTTTGACTGTTAAGTTTGTTTTTTTATCGAGAATATTGAATTTATATTTTGATCTCTTTATATGAACATATATGTTTTTATCTTATATTTCAAAATAACAATTTAGTTTACATCAAATATGTGTAAACGGGAGGATAAATGTGAGGAAAAAAAGACAAAGTTCTCTGCTTTCTTTCCTCTATACAGAATGAAAAACTATTTTTCGAAATAACCGTCAATATTATTGAATGCTTCAGTGTTATGAAAAATAGAAGGAACGGAAAAGAACGAATAAAAACAGGATGGTAATCGCGAAAGTTTGACCGACTATTTCGAAATGTCTCGAATCGTCGGGAATAACGAGACGAGCGGAAATCTGATGAAAGTAGCTCCGAGAAAACGCGAATGTCGATCGACATGCACGTACGTACTTACAGTCACATTTCGTCCTCGTAAACAGCCGCGTAAATAAAACTCGTGGCCGCGCGGGACACAGTACAAATTCAGGAACGTATTCAACGGCTATTTGGACGTGGATTTCCGTCGGTGGCCGAGAACACCGTCGCCGAGCAACGGGCTATTTATTACCCTTTTCGCCGCGAACGGTCCACCCCTTCTTGATGCATATAAACATGAAGAATGCCGGCGGCCGCACATAAACGCCGTAAGAATTTCACGGATTTTCCTCGGCGCCGGTCAAACACTGCCGTCCTTTCGCGAAATTTATATACGGCGAATAAATTGCTTCAGCATACGTGTGATTTCAACCGACACCCATCTCTTCATCTGTCTTTATCTGTCTATCTTTCTCGCTTTGCGTTACTTTAATTCACCGTTTATGCACAGCTCCATGGCGGCGATGTCGCGATGAGCGAGAGTTGGAGGTTGTAAAATTTTCAAAATGTTCCGAGTCCCGTTTCAGACTCGGTAATTTGAGGACGTAAAAGCGTCGCTCGGCCTTTTCCATCGACGTTGCATATTCCGGACGGCGGGGACATAGCTGGTGATGGAAACGCCGAGAGAGAAAGAGAGAGAGAGAGAGAGAGAGAGAGAGAGAGAGAGGAGGGGGGGGGGAAAAACGCTCGGTTCCTGACGATAACTAATATGGCTGACCCAGCATCCCCCAGACGTGGGATAGCTTCGGCGTGGACGGTACACTTTGATGGCTTACCGAGACTCCTATCGGTCATATTAAGTAGCTGGGCATCGGACCCCCCGTCGATCCTACCTACTGGCGAGGAGAGATGGAGCCCATCCTTCAGCCCGCAACTTATTCGTGCGGCCATTCGGTGCCGGGGACCGCACCCTTAAATCTTCGACCCCCTTGACCCCCACATCGGCTGAACGCGCCGTGCCAGAGCTACCTACCAGCTACACCGACGAAGATGGAAATTCGAGAAGAGCTCGTCCTCCATGTTTATGAGAGTACGTGGGATCCGGCCAAAACCTGAAACTCGTCGTACCGCACGCAGCTCGAAAGTGCTGGAACCAACCTCAAGACGTGGAGTATCGTATGGAGTCATTGCAGCAAAAATAGAGGATACATGCGGATGTATTTTGCCGCGTAACACAAAAAAGGGTCGCGCATGAATACACTGAATGTTTATAAATCCGAACGAGTATAAATCTAAACTAAATTCGACTGCGTGCAACCATCCGCAAGATGCAATATCATGTGAGCTGATGTTGAACACGATTCGCCGTAATTGATTGGGGAATATTTCAGGAATATTCTGGAATTTATACTCTCTATTGCAATGCTTCACACACATATTAAAGGCCGCATTTATACCATGCATTTCGCACTATAGGATGCGTATTTAATATGAAATATAATCTCTACATATTAAAGGAGAGAATGAAATTCTGTATTAGAGAATATTAAATTTGTGATACATAGGTCATCGAAGACTATAGAGGTACAATATAATACGATATATACAAGAATAGATTCGTTGAATCACGAGATAATTACATCATTAATACATCGAATTATAGTTAATAGTAGAATAATGTATTGTGATAATGCAAATATTACACAAATTTTCAAAGTGTTTGAATCTCGATATAGACAAGAGAATTACTTTCAAAAATTATATATTAATTCTATAAAAAGAATGATTTTGCTCAAGTATCTAAATATTTAGCTGTATACAGATTTGAAAATAATTGTGTTGGCTCATCAAAACAATTATATAGAAATTATCCAAACATGATCAGTATCAGTAATGCTCCAAAAAGTTTGGAAATTTTAACAACCAGCTTGAACGTTCTACATAATTATTTTGATAGTTCAACAAAATCATTTTCAGATGTGTAGGGTAAGGTTGCCGAAATCGCACCATTTTTCATATAATGGCTTATAACTCGGAAATTAAGAAGGATATTCTCAATTTTTTTGCGGCGTAATAAACTGCAAGCTTTTCCCTTTCATATGTAATTTTTTCAGATTTTTTTTCTATTATTATAATATTTTAAATGAAGATTTTTTACATACTTGTAAATAGTGCGATTTTGGAAATACGTTGCCTAAATCGCACCATAGGTTGTTGAAATCGCACTTCTATTACAATATACATTTATAATATATATTTTTACATAATAAAAAAAGAAATAAA
>NW_017295861.1:2305660-2336459 GCF_001594075.2 Trachymyrmex cornetzi | reverse complement strand
GTAAATAATCCGTAAGAAAGTGTGTGAATAAAATAACTGATTTTTTAGGCGAGGTAGTGCGATCTAGGAGCCGGTGCGATATCGGCAACCTTACCCTATCTAGCTAAATTTTTAGATACTTCAGCAAAACCGTCCCTTCGTGTAGCAATTATATTCTCAATTCATGAAGTTTTTCTGATCTCATAAATTCTAACAAGCCATTTATAACGTAATAGTCCAGAAAAATATAGAATCCGACGCATACAACATTAGAACGAGAGTGTGCTAGATATACATTCTCATGCATTCAATGGTAACGGAAAATTTAGTAGCGGAGGTAAAGGACGTTATGCCTCGTGCCGAAAGAGAAATTCTCAGAGTGGTTTTCTGTCTTCGTTTGCAGACTACCAGGCAAAGTCGTCCGATTATCGAGTTTCGCGAAGTCGGACGTCGTTACACCGTGAAATTAAAGCCAGGGTTTCTCCTCCTGCCACCCCCACCACTTCGGGATATTCCGCGAAGACTGAACATCGGTAACGAGGCACTCGAGCTCAGTGTCGACAGCTCGGAGGCCAACTTATCAGAACTCACAAATAAGGACGACCAGCGTTCTCCGAATATCCCCTCGATGTGAATTCCAGACGCCGGAGTGCCTGTGGCGAATTTTTCAATGTTCTTTTTTTCATCGGTTGTGCGCTACCAACGCCTATTTTCCGCTCGCAAAAATCTCTCTTCCTCTTTCTCCAATTTGATTCACTCCATCTCTTTTTTTTCCTCTTTTCCCCCCTTCCTTTCTCTCATTGCTCTTCCTCTGTTTCTATTTCCGGATCCATCCTCTTCCTCTCTCTAGCTCATTCGACCATTATTCTAATGAAAATATGATGAGATATCATTTCACCGACTGATTGCCCTCATTACTGGACAATGCCCGCCAGCTGTGCCAGCATTTCCGGCATCGTGCCGCTCTACCTTTGATTTAAATAGCGTACGTTTTCTGCGATGCCGCTTCACCCGCGGGAGACTCTTCCATCCCGCGGGATTGCGTCCATCCGCTCTTCGTTTCTCAGTCGATGGTCCATGACGATCCACATCTACGTGCGCGCAATTAGGATTCCCCGCTATCAATTCCGCGGAGGGTCAGCGAATCGGTTTCCTTTGCGCCGTTAAAGTCTCCGAGAGAGAACCGAAGGGAAACTCCGGAAATAAGATGGAAAGTCCGGTACTTCGGCGAGCTCCAGAGTTTTCCGGCTCGGGTTCGTACTTCTTACGCCTCGGTCTTCGTGACTAGAGAGGGTCCGACAGACAATTCTATACCTTTCGAGTCTCAGGGGGAAGAGAAAAGGTTCGTCTGGCTTCGCCTTCGTAAGGGAACGAGAACAATGATGACGGACACGACAGTTTCCATTTGGAGAAACTTTCCGTTCGCCTAATGCAACATATATTGTGAACGAGATAAATATTGGTAGCCAAGTTGAATTTAGTGTACACACTTGAAATGAAAGAGCTTGTGTGTTGTCAAGAATTTCCAGAGAATAGCTTTTTTAATTAATAAAGAATGACACTTAAAACACTTTATATGATGTGAAAGTAGATTAACTTATTTTAAGCAGAATGCTATAAATTAGTGTCTCATCTATGTGTATAATAGTATGACATTTTTTATCCGGTTATACTACAAAATGATTAATGCATTGCCGTGATAGTTAACGTAAAAATTGCATTGTCACGTATAATTGTACTTGCGATTTTTAGCGAGCGGGATTTATGCCCAAAGCATACAAAGTGCGCAGATTGAATTCAGTGCATTAAATGCATTATACAAAATATGTACCTCGTGTCATAACACTTGTAATATATGCAGGAAAATTGTAATTATTATTTATTACTTCATATATACATATATTTACCATTCTTAGTTCTTAATAAAACTTTATAAACACATTTTATATATAAGTTATTGGTGTCATTATACGTCTTGCTTATATGCATTATTTGTAAATTTTTCATGAGCCGTACATACCCCCCTTCCCTTATGAGTAGCCATATATCCCACCCCTATGGGATAAACGGCAAAAATGCAAGAGTTTCAAAAAGTTTATTTTTTAATATAAAAAATAAATATTTCAGATTTCTAATATTTTTTTCATAGTAATAGACAGTAAAAAATTTTTACTGATATAGTTCGTTTACTATAAACATAGTAAATAAAACTTAATAAATTAAGTTTTTGATAGGTGCGACGTATATACCGGAATTACCCTACTAGGTTTTCTTTATTTCTTTATAAGATGACAGTTGCCTAAACTCTCAAATTTTTTATTTATATCTTCCTTTTTAATTATAATAAATACAACTTTATTTTTTACTCTAAGTAAATTTTTTATTGTCACATAAAATTTCTTTTTCTCCCTGTTACGACAACGAAAGTAATTTCTGGAACTTTCGTTAGTTAGAGCTTTCAGTGTCTGATACAAAAATCCGTAATGTTTTTGAGTCGAAAAACAGAATATGCCTTGAGATATTAATAAGATAGTAACTGCAATTACTATTATCATTACATACTTCCTTTTTAATAACTATATTTTGTCCATACTTTCTTTAAGAAAAATTTAATAGTTATGATTTATAAAACCTAATATATTTTTTCCTATTAAAAATCAAAAATAAAAAGAAGACTAAGCTCTAAAATATCCAAAAAAGCAATTCATTAATTGCTGTCTATGTTATGAGATAAAAACTCCCCCGGAAAAACCTACGCCCTTGGGTCTTAATAAAGTATGTATAAACACTTCGTCAGTTTTTACTACAGTAGAAAAAGCAATCGAATGCCAACCCTCGTAATTGTATAACAGAAGAAACAATTTCGCCTCAGGCCTTAGTCGGAGGATAGGATGCCGAAGTAGGCAAAATGCGAAAGAAATCGTCTGATAGGTACTTCCGTAGGGTCGCGCGAAGTCGATATGGCGTAAAAGGGAACGCGAAGGGTAGAAATACGGGAAGTCGTGTCAAGAGAGCGGAGATGGTTCACGATCAAGAGAACGTCTCCTCCTCTTAGATCTGCCGAGTTCTCTTGAAAAAAAATTAGAATCCGCTTTTTTGGATGGAGTGATTCAATTTACAAACTAAATCGAGTCAGCATTCGCGCCGCGAAGGATGAACACCTACAGAATTAGTTCTGGATATTCGAATTTTAGTAGCCCTTCTTGTCACTTCATCTCCGGTGATTCTTCGAAAGCCTTAAGATTATTTTTTCTTTTTTGTTCGACCTACAGCATTTTCTTTCAACATTTTTCTAATTAAGGAAAAGCCCTACGTGGAAAAATGGTTTTGCTGAAGCACACATAGAAAAATATATAATGTATGCAAATAATAACTTGTTTTAAATATTTCAAAAATTCATATATCCACAAATCTATCAAAAGTTCATCATAGGCATCAAATTTATTGAAAATGTATTCTGAATCTTAGTTTAATACTTTTATCAAGAGTATTAAATTGAAAGAAGTCCGATTTGTTTATTAGATAAAGTCGCTTCTTCGATCAATATTACAATATTCTTAAAAGAAATTCTTGTTTCGAGTATATAATAATGAGTTCTTCTAAAATTTGTATTAAATATATTTTAAGATAATTATCAAAAAAATGTTCTTTGTTAATGATAACTGTTATTTAAAAGAAAGTAAATTGAGTAATTATTTTTCTTAGTGATAAAATATTTTTCTGTGTGTAGCTAAAGGCTTAGTTAGAAAGTCTAAAAATAATTAGATTAGTAAAATAATTATGTAGGATGCTAAAAACTGATTGTTAGAATATCAAAATTTTTTGCAGTATTGCTCAGCATGTTTGATTTCTACATAATTATTTTGATGGTCCAATAAAATTATATTTAGATTCATATTTAGCTAAATTTTTAGATGCTTCAGTAAAATGGATTCTTCCGTAAATATTTTTCATAGCTCGATGTTCCGTAGCGTTTCTTTATAACGTGCCCTTAAAATCGCTACGCTTCTATATTCGATTTTGGATAACCATGATTCAAAGAATCGTATAAAATCAAAATGTAACGCGTGTATGACTTATGATTGATTTATATCGTGCGGCAAATAATGTCAGCAGCCGAGTAAATAACTCGTTCAAAATATTAATTATCGATTATAACGGTCCGAACAATGTATTCCGCGCATTTTGTTTTCCGTCGAAACAATGCGCGATGAAATTTTGATATGACTTTTATAATCGATTCAATAATTCAACGTATTATTTGTCCGTCTGTTTTGTCGACATTTTTGCCATACACGTAGAATAGCAACATGTCGGGGTAATGTAGAATAATGATGATAATGACGATGATAATAATAATAATAACAGCCGTAATAGTAATAATCAAGCGTAAATGGCGGTCCAAAGAGCGATCGAACTTTGTCCATCGAAATATACGCGAATCCTACGCAATTCTGTCGTTTTTGAGTTGACGTCATCGCATATCACAATGCATATTCAACGCGTAATTCCGTGAATTATTCCGCATAATCGCAGACGGCTTTGATGTATCGTTGCATCGTCAGCATACTGATTTTAGAAACATCGTATGTTCAGCAGAAAAAATATATATACATTATACTTTTAATCCTGTAAAAATAAACATTAAAATAGACAATTTATCAATACTTTCCGTTTATCATTTTATATATTATTGTCAAATTATTATACAGACTGACAATTCAAAAATTTTTCTGCGGAAATTGAAAATTTTATATCTCGTCTTAAATTTTTATGTTTTCCTCTCTATGTTGAAAACAAAAACTTTCAGTCGTTTTCTTCGATAGAATCTCCCGTTACGCACAGGCAGGCCATCTCTTATGCCAGTACATATTGTACGGTTCAAGTTTTCGGAAGTGACCCGTCGCCTAAGTTTCCGTTTAGTCCGTTCTTCTTTCTTATCCGCTCTTACGGGCTTAATTCCCGGGAAAATCGGATTTTCCGGTCGATTGGAAACGCCTTCTACGTACGTAGGATGCAGGGATGCTCTGCTCTTCTATCCTTGCAATCTCTCTCTCTCTCTCTCTCTCTCTCTCTCTCTCTCTCTATGTTCGAATCGGCCTGAGTATCTCGGTGCCTCCAGCTTTTGTCGAGTGAAATTCATATTTATTTCAGTCTCTTCTGAGGTCGAACACGCATATAGGAGCAAATGAATAAGAGAAAACGAGAGAAACGGAGGAAAGACAGAGAGAGAGAGAGAGAGAGAGAGAGAGAGGAGGGGGAGGAAGAGAAAGAGAGAGGGGGGGGGGAATGAGAAAAGCGGTCGTCTTTGTCTCGGTATTTCCTTCAGGACGAGAAGCGAGCCCCGTCAGTCTCCTTTCCAGGAGAGATTAGAACGACGAGAGATACATGCGCGTCTCCCGACGGAAGTAAAGGAGACGAATAGCCTTTCTGCGAGACAAACTTCCTGCCGTGGCGATCTCCTGTCTAGCTTCGCATAATGTGGTAGATCGCGCGCGAGGAAACGAGAGTTATCGACTGCATTAACAGCAATGTGCTTCGCAATTGGTGAGAGATGCTGTCTTACCGAACGATCGGAATTATGTGAAAGATAAGGGATGATTACATACTTGCTACATTTTCTACCGCAATGACGGATTCGAACATTTGTTTTCATGATTAATACTTGAATCAAAATTTTATTGAAATGATTTTAAGCGTTTAACTTAACTTTTTAAATTAACGATGTTCCAAGAATATACAGCATTTCTTGCCTTACTTACGTAATTTCGTATTTTTTTTCCGAAACCTCGTATGTCTTTGTCTTAACAAATTCATTGTTGAAATTTTTGCATTTCACGATATTTGTGTGGCGGCAAATAATAATTACCTTTACGGTTACTTCGCATCGCGAGGCCTTCTTTCGCGTTTCATAGTTTGAAAATAAATGGAAGAAATGTCGAGAAAAAAAAGCAGCGTGACGGAAACTAAAGTCGGTCATTAGAATTGCCCCAGGGAGGGACTCCGAGCTGGCTGCATGGACTCGCAGGCACTTTAATCTTAGACTCTCGGCGGCTTAAGTTTACGTTAAAAGATTTTTCGAGCGAAGAATAAACGTAACAACTTCCGTCAAAAATTTTTAAGCTGATGACTTTCATACAAGCATTATCAACTGTGACACATATTTTCTGAACTATATTTTCATATCAATACGTCGATTTGACGTTCAAGCAACAGATATAAAATATTTATTGTATTTTACTAACAATAAGAGCACAGAAATAAATTCATTCTGTCGCAAAGAAAAATTCAAACTTTTAACTATTGGCGACGTAACGTTTGATACGAGTTATTGGGAACAATGATTGCGAGTGAACAGTAAACATTGTCGGTTTGTATGAGAGTATCAAATGCATTAACTAAAGAGAAATAAATAAGATATTAGAAGCGAAACTTCAAACAACTCGCCTGCACCAGAGTGCAATCCACTCAATAATTCATTATAGAACGAGAAGTCGCAATTACGGGGCAGAGAATCTCCAATTAAGGCACTCCTCGAATCATGCACCACACGAATTATAAGAGATGTTCCTGTGATACAAAAAATTCAACTCGGTAACTTTAATAGTAGTACATCAAATAAAAAAAATAATTCATTATTCATGTTGTATCCGATTTACTTTTGTAGCCTCTCAATTAAAAAGTATGCTTATTTTGGTATAATCGATCATCTTTTTATTACTTTTGCAACATCTTGTTATGAACTTGCTAGTGATCGGTAAGTATATTCTTTGCAAGAGAATTTCTACGACAAAACAATTCCGCCTTTTACCTTTGCGAAAACGTCTGGATCGAAAAAGCAGAATCTTGTAAAGGAAGTCGACAAATTCGTTATGGAGAGTAGACGAAGAATAGAAAAGTAGTAAGTAAAGACCATAAAGACATATATACATATATACATACACATACAGAGGTCTTAGTACTATTTCCTTTCGACCACAGGATATATTAAAAAATAGAAGTTAATTTAATAGGATTTACTTCTGCAATGTTTTATTACAATGTCATGGTATAAAAATCTGTCATTTAATTTTAACAGACGCGCCAAATTATATTTCAAGATTCTATCGGACTTAACAAAGCTTTGTTCTTCTAATTAACTTCAACTAAATTTTATAAACATTTTAAATTTATCACATAAACGCCTATAAACATTAAAAAAAAGAGAGATTGAAAGAAATGATAAACAATGACTGGATTTGTCTACTTAAAGGTGAATACACAATGAGCCAATAAACAACGAATAAACAACAAATGCAAATGTTTGAATTTGTAATAGTTGTTTGTGTTAATTGTTTGTTTGTTTCTTTTGCGTTCATTTCCCGAACATTTGCATTCGGCCAGATTTGATCAAGATTCAGTATATTCGCAGTTATCGTCATGCAAAGAACGTAAAAATATTGGACGATACATTGATTGCGTTCATTGTTCGTTCGTTGTTCATTCGCCCAATGCACAATTTTAGATTTTGTTCAGAACGTAATAGATTGCTTGCAAGGACATTGATGCCTGAGGCATTTCGTATATAAACTATATAAAGGCATCAGAGAATGAGCCACAAAAATTGGTATGATTCACGAATCGATTGAAATGGAGCACAAAATCATAGAACCACTCCGCGGTTGCGAATAATGGTTTTTCGTCTCGGACAATCGGGGATGGGAGAAAGTGGAAAAAGAAAGAGAGGAAGGGTCTGTACATTCAGCGGAGAAAATCGCAGATCGAATATCATCGACTTCTATAAAGGACGTGTATGTAGTACGCGACGGCGATTCTTAAAAGGTCGGGCCGTTTAAAACCTGAACCTGAACTCCTTGAATCGAGGATGGAGAGGCGAATAAAAGCTTGCGTTTTTCCCATCTTTTCTCGTCTTTTCCGTTCTCATGTTCACCCTGGAATCCCTTCCTATCGTTATCGTCTTCGCGCCTGCTCGAAAGGACCAAACAGCTATTGTCAAATGCCACATTACTCTCCGATAAGTCTGAAAAGAATCAATTTGTATGGTCTTCGCGTTCGATAGTCGGCATCTCTTCTTTTCACTATCGTTCCCTATTATCGCCATAATTCATTTTGATATCTGCCACGACGTTCTTGCGAAATTGTATCCTTGTCTGCACCTTTTCGGAAATCGTTCTTTTTTCAAACCTTTTCGCAAAAAGCAAACGACCGGGAAATAGCGCACTTTGTGTATCGCGAGATACCATCGTCGGCATTTATTTTTCTCTTCTTACAAACGCATCTCGCTGTCTCTTTTTTTTTTTCATAAAGTTGTTTCTTTTTACAAAGGCTTTCGCCAAACGTTTCTCATAAAGCTGTCTGTTTTCGTTCGTTTCGATGAACGTTACTGCGAACATTCGACCTGGAAAGACATCAAAGCGCGATTTGCGTTACGCAATACACAAACGGATTTCGCGAATTCTCGCCGACGCGAAGCTACAGGTTGTCTCGGCACAACGGAGGACGCCAAAGATCTGATTGTACGAGGCTTTACTCGTCGATTTAGCCCGTCGCGTGTGTTTTATCGTCGCGGCGAAGCGTCACTATCTTTCGAGGTCGTCGTCGGCAGAGAGGTTTCATTGCTGAGGCTTACGAGTGCAATTCGCGACGGACGATGGAGAGTGAGGAGACGGCGAATGCCGCCGTGCAGGAAATTCTCCGAGAACCCGCGAGAAAGTTAGATTGCTGAAATAGTTGCCGACGTTCTTATCTCTGTCGCGGCTGGTGGCCCGGCACGATGAAGAAAAAACCGAGCAGAAGGGGATGTGCGAAAGGGGTTAGTGAGCAAGAGACAGACGGACAGAGGGGATAAGATAAACGGAGATAGATAAACGAAGAGAGAGAGAATATATACACACACCCACCCACACACACACACACACACACATATATGCATATAAGTTCCAGCTGCGGGTGAAAATTCGCAGCTAATTTATGTGCCAATTAATTGCTAATTAAGGTGCCGCTTTTTCGGACGAATTAAATTCTCCGGACGAACCGCCGCGGCAGTTTAGATAGAAGCACAGGGGGAAAGAGAGTACAAAGCCGCCCTCCGACGTTCCAACTAAGTTGACTGTTACCTTCTTAACTTAAACTTCTCGCTTTCTCTCTATCGTTCTATCACGATTTCTCGTTCACGCTCGAAACTCTTTCGCAAACCGGAAAGATATTCGCCCGGGCGACGTCCCGCACTTCTTACAGTTCGAAACTTTTGCCCTCCGCTTTTTCATTGCGGATCAGGCTTCAATCGGTGGGTTTCTGCTCGCGCGGATATATACTGGACGCCAGACGATCAGCCACAGACTTTTGGAAGAATTTTTAGCTGATCTTTTTCTGCAAAAAAATTTGATAGCATCCCGCTATTTTTTATGAGTATTCGAAGTATTATTTTGTTTCATCGATCTTACGTTTTATTTTGATGAGACAAAAAATGAAGTTTTTATTAACCCGGGAATATACTCGCTTAAGCTATCAATATTTGTACCTCAGCCGTCAGCGGAAAAAAATGTGAATTGTTATAAAATATTATTTTGTATGAATATTGCTTTTTATATTTTTTTAAATAACTATTCTTTACGAGCCTTTAAATACATAATTCCATTGAAAATAAAAAAGCAATAAAAAAGCGTCAATTATTTAAAACTTTTATTTTTTAGAAATACTGTCATAATATATTTTGTTTATCCCGTTTAATATTTCGATTTCTACTTACCTTTTTTTTTTTAGAAAATTATGATTAAATTCATATCCGTAATGTTCTCAAGTACTAATAAATCAAAAAATTAATAATATAGAGATAACACGTTGTTAATAACAATGATTTTAATTGAGGTATAGACTCCCCATGTGAACGTTTAGTAAACAAAAAATTAAGTCACTGCTTCCAGGCTAAATCAAATTTCTGAAATTATACGAGAAAAAGTAAGTACCATCATGTTCGCAGGAAATTTGTAAGTAAATTTTTAAAATTTTTGATTCTTGTCTTTTTCATTCAAGAATTACGTGATCGAAGCTCGACGACTTGACCCCTACCAGGATTCATTAACTTTCAAGTAATTTCGCAATTAGGACTAAAGCCATCGAATTTTCGTTCTTTTTCGGTAGAAGATTTCCGGAAAAGGGATCATTCCGATTTCCATCTTCGCTCAAATGCGAGGTCGTTTACTACTAGTTTCACGGACCATTTTCTGAAGGAGGTAAGGTTGATTTTCTATCGATAGTAGTTCGGGAGCTCGCCTGGAGGAACGCTCGGCTTGTAATTTTACTGCAATGGAAGAGGCAGCCAAACTGCAGACACGCTTTTACCGAGGGATGTTTATGCGTTTCCTCTAATTCCTCGCTCCTTGTGAATCGTCCTCTTGCACTCGACTCTCACGGAGTAGACCATGTTCGATTGTAAGGGTCGTTGCAACGGTCCATGACCGTTGATTCTACCGAGAGAAAAGCTCCACAAGACCGAAGAGCGGGTTAGGAGAGAGAAGCGGGATTGCGGGAAAGAGGGTTGACTGGGGAACGAAAGCGGGGGACAAACAAGCAGAATGGAGTACGGTGAAAGAAAACAACCCTCCGCGTACGAAACAAAAGAGTTCCGTGCTCGAAACAGAAATCTCGCCGCTCTTTTTCTTCGAGGCAGGAGTAAATATTGTCCACCCCCGACGTTACTATACGCACTCTTTACCCGCCACTCGCACTCGGGTTTACATGAGTCGTTACAATATGGCAATTGACAGTTCGCAGAATTTTTTCGAAGTATTCACACCTCCGGTGTGCCATCAGTACTAATACTTCTGAGTATGTGCGTGATGCTCACCATATTTTTAATATCCCGGAGTCGTTAAGTATCAAGACGGAGAAAGATGATTGAGTAATATTTATCTTACAAAACTAGTAAAAATATTCTGGCTTTTTGCCCACAAATTTTACTTGTCGAAAAATAAACAATACAAAAGTGTAAGATAAAAAGTACATTACGATTATAGTAAATCAAGTGATTGTTACATACAGTAAAGTAAATCATATTTTAAGACTATAAGCACAAATAACTTTCAAGACTTTATATACTTGTACCTTTTACTTACTATGCAGTAAAATAAATTTTGTCAGCGTTAAAGCAAAAGAATACTGAATAATAAAGTAGATTCTATTGAAATGTATGGTAATTTATAGATTTGCTTTACGAAATGTACATGGACCTTACAGTATAACAATACGATGATTATCATTTATAAGAAAAGTAAAATAAATTTAAATACACCTAAATATAATTATTAAGGACTCTTCAAATTAAAAACTTTAAAAAGTTAGATTGAGAGAAATGAGAGTACAGCGCGGTACTTAGTGCGCAAACATCTGAAGAATTTAGGTGTATAAGTAAATTATATTTAACTTGCTATTATAAATTTCTACGTTTTTTGGAGCCATCCTGCAGTTTTACATAAGTGTCCATATATGGACCGTCTCATTTCCATAAAATTTACTATAATTCTAGCGCATATTATTTTAAATTTTTATTCGTGCAGTCTCTCTTTCGGAAGCAAATCGATCGTCACACGGTGAATCTCATAAGTGTGTACGTCGTTGCAAGAATTTGTTTAATATAGAGATTCAAATTACATATCACAGACATATTTACAGTATAATTATTGGTTCGTATAATTTTCCAATGCGCTCATATATCGATATTATGTTGCTTTGAAAGATTTTTTCTTACATTTGTATGATTATGATGATACACAATAGCAATTATGCCCAGATCCAGTTCGTATTACCATACACAGCGGTAGGATTAATGGACAACGATCACTCATTGCGATAAACAAACGGCTTATGGTTTTGAAATGTACGATTTTCCCGATGCACAATGGATTGACTTTTGAATTCCATAGAATGGTACGATTGGATGGATTATCCGTTGCACTTTTGCTCGCAAAATACTGCATACAAATATTCCATTGTCTCTCGCAATTTTTAAGTTCAATGGATTTTATTTTATAAACTAATATTTAAATGTGCCTGCGCCAGAAAACGTATGCATGTCAAAAAATAAATAAAAAAGATATAAAATAAAATAAAACCTTTTATCGTCCCGATACCGCAAAGGATTCACTAAATTATGTTCACACAGAGTTTAAATATTTTATTATAAAGATGACATCTACAAAATATTCGCATTCTGTATACAGCGTAACGGAAATTTTTTTTATTTGTATAAAAACGTAATATTTCTTTCGATCTGCAATTATATTTGTTAGCCAAATTAATCTAATTAATGTTTTTACGATCGTTTATTTTTAAATACATAAATATATTTAATCCAGTCAGATGTATCATCCTTTCCTACACTCATCCTTTTTCATTAGCTTTATGATGGTAATTGGAGTATCAGTACTCTTCTTTCTAATGTTTCGAATTTAGAATGTCCATTCAATTATGAGCAAATTATTGAAGGAAAATCGTTAATGAGATATTCAAGTTAAATGTAACAAAAATGACTATGTAAATGACGCTCATAATTAATTAAATCTCATTCTCAGATACTAATGATTTTATGACGGA
Source organism: Trachymyrmex cornetzi (assembly GCF_001594075.2). Taxonomy (NCBI): domain Eukaryota; kingdom Metazoa; phylum Arthropoda; class Insecta; order Hymenoptera; family Formicidae; genus Trachymyrmex; species Trachymyrmex cornetzi. The sequence goes on along the minus strand of NW_017295861.1, from coordinate 2,323,889 downwards.
AATCTGAAAATAGCGGTTAAATCGCACGATCATAAAATCTCCGCTTTCTAAATTACTTCGTAATACGAGTGCTGGCACTCACACTCAAATCGACATTTCCATGTAGCGAACGCGAATACGACGAGCAGAACCCGGAGCTTATTTACGATGTCTATCGAAGCGGCTTTAGTTTCCTCGTAGTCTCGTTTTTCCGAGCGTGCTCAATCGCTTCTCGAATTAAAACGTCCGACTTGGCAAAAGTTCTGTCCGAACTACCCCGCCCAAAAGGAGAGCGGATTCTCGCGGATGGTTGGCGAACGGAACGGGCGAGAAAAGATCCCGGTTGTTTTCTTCGGGATTTTTCTTACGCTCTATAAGAGCACACCAACGAAAAAGTCGCTGATGGCGGATCGCATCGACGACGTGAGATCAGATAGCGGACGAGCTAGAGCAAAGAAAGAGGAAAGAATCACGATGTAGTTTGTTAATTAAGCATTTCGGATTTAGCGAATGCTTCGATCGTTCGGTTCTTCATTTCGTAGCAAAGTGCCGGAGTTTTAAAACTTGGAAATGACGGCAAAACAATCGGCATAAACGTAACTACATTTTGCATTCGTCCGAGTACTTGTTCACTCAAATTGAATCAAAAGTTGAAATCATTAACTCGTCGTACTCTCCGACTACGGTTAAAGTTGGGTAATGTATTGCAATGAGATCAATTTGACTTGATAAATAAGTAACGTTGTATAGAAAGTGTCTTAGCAAGTCGCCTTTTTACTTATTTTTTCACAATTCTTTAATAAATTCTACTATAAAATTATTTTTCATATATTTTTTTATAGAAGAAGAGTAGAAATAAATATTTGTCGTAATAATTTATATAATAAGAATGATTGAAAATACGGGGTTTTTATTTTTAATTGTTCCATCTCTCAAAATCTTTTAAAATTAAATCGCAGAGGTACGAACGAATGATAAAACCTTATTTATTTAATTTCACAGATAAACTTTAGGAAAAAATATTTTGAACATTTAAAATAGAAAAATTTTAACAAACGGTAACTTTACTAATATCCTCGTTAAAAAGAAAGTTAATTCTAAATTGAATAAAAAATCCGTAAATTAAAACTCATCTTCTATATAGATAATTTCACGGACCTATTAATTCACAGGATTAGATGTATTTATAGGAATAATTGTCAAGATTTAAGTGAATGCTTCATAGAAGTAAGAAATTTAAATGAATATTACAACGTTCTCATTAAAATAATGCCGTTGTTATAGCGGCGCATCGATCCTTGCATCGTAGCGCTCTCTTAATTACCGCTCTGCGAGCTGCGGCAAAGCGGAAGAAACAAGGTAACATAGCGTTTCCCCATAGAGCCATTGTTCATTCGTTATTCACGCCTGTGCAGGATTTAACGCAATTTCCATTTTGAATACCGTCGACCATCCATCGCGTTCTTACATCGGGTGCCAATTGTACGGTGGCAATTAAAACACCATCGTTCCCCCGCTTCCGCATTTCGTTGTTTCGGTGGTCAACGGAGTCCTAGAAGAATCATTTCGCGAATTTCGGAAGAGATGGAGCAACAATAGTGAACAGTACGAACTTTCAACGTTTCGATACGGAACGTGTAAAACGAAATGGATAGGATCGCCCAAACGCGGCTACAAGAACCAAAGACGCCACTTAGTCCTCGTGCAAATTTAATTCCCTACGGGAGACGCGAAATTGGGGCATCCTCCGTCATCAGGAAGGTTAATATACTTTGTGCATTTAGCGGCAGAGCACGATGAATCGCCTCGGGAACGAAAACGTGACACAACACACCAGCCCGCCTTTAATATTGCATGACTTTCCCCATAGCGAAATCGTGGAGAGTGAGAATCGTCGGATAGTACCTTTTATTTGCTGTTGGAACTTTCGGGGCTCTCGGACGTGCGTTGTTTTGTTCGCATGAGGGAAACATCGATCCAAGAACACATCACTGGAAAACGACATTATCCTGTCGAGAGAAACGCAACCAATAATTCAACGGCATGTTTTTGTTGCGCGACGCGCAAGAACCGCTGCCGCGCTTCGGGGAATCCTGGAGCGAGGAACTGTCGTGTTGCCATCACGTTCCCACGTAAATCGACAAATTTTTATCGTGTTACTTGTTGGCGTGCAATTACCGTTGCATTGAATTCGGATACCGTTTGTTGTTCTTGCTCAAACAATGAATTCAGACGCTTCCCTTTATATAAAGTTTTTTTTATAATAGAATATCAGTAGCGATCTGTGTCAACAAAACGAGTACGGTTTCAATAAAACAGAAATCGTTATATCATGTTATTATTAAGGTAAAATTGTATAAATTTTTTTATTTTGAGAAGACTGTAAGTTCCAGAGCTCGGTAAAATAATTGATATGACTCGTTTAAAATAAAAAATATAAAATAAGTTCCAAAAACATATTTAAAACATAAAATTGCAGGAGTGAAAAACTGATTTGATTGTTATAAAATAAAAAATATAAAATAGATTTCGAAAATATTTAAAATAAATAAGAAATAGCTGGTCAAAAGAGGTTATTTAAAATAACAAACACCAAATAATAAAATTTTTTTTCTTTAAAATATATATTTATATATTTATTTAAATAACTTTATTTCAAATATATCCTGGTAAGTTCCTAAATGTATATATGTAAAATAAAACATGTAGACAATTAATTTTTACAAATGCATTTAAAATTTATATACAAATATTATTAGACATTAGATCCAACCTCGATTGTATTTAGCGCTTCTTATTTATTTGTATTATTTCATATTTGCATCATATTTGCGTAGAGTTACACTTCTTGAATTTTAACAATTTTTAAACAAATTCTTCTTTATCATTATTGATTTTCTAGAAATAATTTTATCACGAAAGATGTATTTATGATAAAATCAGACAAATAATTCCCTTAGCACGATATTTCGAATCACGAATCAGGTAGCAGAAATTCGAGGAATAAAATTGCAATAATAACAACAAAAGCCAGTGCGCTATTTCTTGAACTGTATCTCGAAATGGTTTTCAGATTTTTGCCGTAAGAAAGAATGGTAGTACTACGCGATGGAAGAAAAGAGAAAAGAGAAATTCTCATGAAAATTTTACAACGGCAATGGTGGTGTTTCCAGTAATGCTCGCTGATCCTTACATTATATCCGATGTTCCTCGCGCATCACCTCGCATTTATTGCCTCTGTTGTGGTTTTACAAGCGTTCGAGTTGCGCGACACAGGACCAAAGATGCGATACAATTATCGAAAATGTTATTATTATTTTTACTATTATTTTTATACAGAACATCTTAAATTTAACGTAAAAATACTTCTACGATAAATAACTCGATTTGACATAAATTCTACTAAAGATAACGTGTACGTAATATTGTAGTATATAATTATTGTTTTTTCAATGTAATATTATCTCATCGTTATAAAACTATTTATTTTGGAAATGTGATAAGTAAAACAAATAAACTGCAGATGCTCGGTCAATATTTCAATTATCTGACCAATCGTTTATGCGTTTTTGTTTTCTATATGCACGTATCATATAACCACGCGCGATCGCTACGTCATTATATCATTACATGCCTCGGCTAACAATTAATCGCATTATCCGAATGAGGCTTTACCGCGAGCTTGCAGGTATTTATCGTATCAATGGATTGGATAACGAAGTTTACGTGGTATACGTACGTTCGAGGGTCGATATGGCCGACACGAGCTTACGTGTAGCAGTAAATAGCGAAACACATGGTTCGTGAAAATATCAGTTATCAAGAAATATTATTCACTTTGAACAGATTCTGTAATTAGCGACATTTAACAGAAAAAAAATCGGATAATCGCTCTTGAAAGTTTTATACACGAGATTAAAAAAAATAATTTTTTCGCAAAAAGTGGTGCTTCCCTTGACAACCATTTCGCGACACAAACGAGGATACGTTTAAAAAATATACAAACATAAACGTACGTTTGCTGACAGTCAACGATTAATCGGGTGAGCTTCCAACGAGGGAAAAAAGTGCTCGAGCTTTTGCGGCATGTGTCGCGATTTAGCGTGCAATTAGCAAACGTGCTCCCTTGACGGTTGCTCTCTTTCCCTGTGTAGAGCCTTAATTTGGCCTTTAATTCCGGAATACATAGGCGGAATTAACTTTGTCTTTCATCAAAGCTTTTTTCGTACGCTCTTAAAAAATATCTCGGTCGGCCAGCCGGAGTAAAAGCTCCCTGAATTATTTAGAGCGCGAGCAGAAGCATCGGGACGATGGTGTGGAACAGTTAACATGAAATGTACAATATTTTGCTTTGTGGTGCCAACGTAATCATTTCCATTTACTTTAGGGAGTCTACACACTCTCTCTCTCTCTCTCTCTCTCCCCCTATCTGTCTATATCTACCTATCTATCTCTCTGTCTCTCTTTCTCTCTCGACCAATGCGTATTAATGATTTGCAAATGAAATAGGAGTGCGAATAAACGACACGGCAAAAACTGACGTTCAATTTGACATGTACTGATTTCACAGTATAGCCCACGCACGCGTGTATTATTATTGCGCTCGTGGGAACGGATTCATCTGAGCGGAATCAACTTTATAACAAATAAATTGAAATCGCGGCGGAGGTTTCAGGGAATCAAGTGAATATCCGTGATTTACGAGGAACTGCCGGATCGGCTGCCGGATGGGAGCAGCATTGACAGGAAATGCCCGACAATCGAGATTAAAAAAAGCTGGCTGCGCGTATTGGATTGGTTGGCAGCATGGCACTATCAATGAATGAAAACAAGACAGAATGAAGAAATCCCAAAAGCACTACAGGAAGAACGCAGTCAGGCGTTGTTTTCTCCCCATCGCATCGTGGAAATCACGAGCGAACGTATCCGCGAAGCGAAATTAGAATCGAATTAAAAAGCTGGCCAAGCCAATTAAAACGTTTTACGAAAGTTCAAGAGATTCTCCCTCGGGAAAAAACGGTAGGGTTTCGCGGAGCGGTGGTTTTTTTTCCTTCCATTACGTCGTTTGCCGTCTGGTCGTCGAATCGGACGCCATTAAGCCAACCGTTCTTCCGTATAAATACCGCATAGCTGAGAAAATAGAGGAAGAAAGAAGTCCAGCAAAATGTGGGCAAAAGTTTCTGTTTAATTTCAGAAAGATTTACCTCGCTATGCTGTGTCGACGTAATCAGCCGCGTTCGAGCAAAGTTCCAGAAACGTTGTAACGTCAGCATTTTAAGCATGTGATTAAAAAAAAGTTTTAATTTCGAAGATTTAGAATGTAATCGAATGCGCGTTCGAGACCGTCGTTGTTTCAAGTATAAATCATACAAGAATGATACATTGTCCACTCGAGATGCGTTTAAGTGAGGTTTAAATCAGTAAACAGTTCCAAAGCCGTTATCTGCGCGCAACGCAGTCAAACTCCACGGTATGGGATAGGAAGCTTAAAGCTTCGAACATTACCAAACAGTAGCAGCTGTCCCAGAAGCTTCCTTTAAATATTAAACAACGTAGCGACGTCCCCGATAGCGCTAATAGTTATTACGCGATATCGTCTAGGAAAACTGTCCCCAAGGCAAGTGACTTTGTTATAAAACACAAAACGTGTGCTTGGTGTACCACTACATCCGGAAGGATAAAACTAGAACTTTCCATCGTATCGTATAACGTAGTCCTTTTGAGCAAAAGCCTGCCGACGAAAATTATGCCGGGACATGCAGTTTCAGAATAAGGGCCTTCTCTTTCTTTCATGTAGTGCCATCGTAAAAGCAAAATTTTACGCCACAAGGTTGAGTGATATATCACTTTTTGCTGGCTTACGTATACGTCTCAAAGATACGTGAGTATGTTTTCCTCGCAAAACGTTCTCGCAAAGCGTAAGGTTATGCTTATGAAAAGATTATCTTTCCGTGTGCTTATTTCATTTAATTATAATTATTTAATATAAATATATGCTCTATAACATGTTCTTTGATAGTTTACCAATTTTTCCGATTCCTCGCGTATTACAGCATTTTGCAATTTTCAAGTGGACGCGTACAAATAGATTTTTATCTCAAAGAAACACAGAATAAATCTGTAAGAACTTTTGAAATGGAAAAGACGATAACAGAAAATATATTAAATTTGTAACTAAATAAGGATTTGTAGAAAAACGTATCTAAATCTCTAAAATTGATCTCGTTATTTAGTCAGAAGATGTGCAAGACATATAAGTAGAGAGGGATAAGTAATCAGTTAAAAAAACGAGCATGATTCCTTTTCTTCAGCTTTTGTCTTCAAGTATATGATAATTAACCCTTCGTAAACACATATATTTTTACTTACTCCGTAGGTATATTGGGTCTTTTTTATCTACATTTTTTTACTATATACATATATTCTAGGCTTTTCAAAAATCTATAGAAAAATTTAGAATTATTTTTCAATATTTCTGCTACATTATCAAATATTTAACTCGAATGTTAAAACTTTTACTTAATAAAAATTGAAATTTGTGCTAAGAAATTGAGAGTGAAATTTTGTCTGGGACAGAAAAACCCTATGAAGAGTTAAGACGAAGAGTTGATTGTATTAAAAATAATCTTCCTTTAAAAAATACACATTTCCTCGCTGAAGAATAGAGGATTCGCTCGTCTATCGGTGCAAATGAATGATGATAACGGCAATCTCACTTACTTTCGTAACCGGTGAGCGTCGCTTCGGCTGAAACAGCATCGCCGACTCCGTTCTCAGCTAGGCACTCGTAGTTGGTATTGTCGCGCGACGGCTTGACAGGTTCGATCCGCAGTAAAGCACCATTTTCATACTGGTGCACCACGTACCGGGACTGGGATTCTGTCGACATAAGACGGAAGATTGAGGCGGACGTCTGCGCCGTAAAAAGGAAAACCCCCGTCACAAAAGGCGAGGAAAATACCGGCACGATCGAGGGCGCGCGAAAATGATCGGCGGCGGCAACGGGCGATATAAGATCGAAAATTGCGCCGTTGCGGAATCTAATAAAAGGGGGGTATATATGTCCTCTCGTATCCAATTCCGCGGCCCGAGAAATATTGAATGGGAATTGGATCGCGCGTCTGTATAAATTTCGAGAGCGAGCGGCCCGGCCCTGTTATCGTCTCCCTCCGACCGCTCACCGCGAATTGGCATCCGGAATGTTACAAGCGGTCGCTGGCCATTATCTAGTCGGGTATTCCTCGTTGGATTAGTGAGTCGTCGACGAATATGGACCAAACCGTGATCGCTCGGGCACATACATTCCGCGGATCAGACCGAACGTTATGTAAAACCATCAAGCGTCATCAGAATCGTCTCGCGGGATTTGCCGGTTCTTCCGAGTATGAGAGTGTACATACGAAGCTTGTGATTTGATCTTCAAATTGGCATTTCGCAATTTTTCAATAAATGTTTCATTTACTTCAAGATAATACGTAAATATAGGTATTTTACTCTCTTACTTGTAAAGTAACACAATTTAAAATTTGATTTTCGAGTTATTAGTGTTATTAGCATAAATGAATTAGATAAATATTATTTTATCAATTATCAAAAATACACGGAGAGAATTTTCTCTTAGAATTTAGCCTGAAAATCATGATAATAGTGGGACAACATAGTATTTCAAAGAATTGTATATGAGTTTCTTTAATTTACTAATATGTGTCATAATAAGATATGTAATATATTTTATTAATTTTACTAAAGGGTATAGTAAAATTTCAACATTTTAAAATATGTTACGCAGTTTATGGTTCTTTATTATTTTAAAAGAATAGATGCTAAGTAGTCATGAATATATAAAATAGCTTATACAATTTTTACCATAAAGCATGATATTTTTAATCTGATTTAGTCGCTTATAATTGTAATAGCTTATACAATTTTTACCATACAGCATGATATTTTTAATCTGATTTAGTCGCTTATAATTGTACCATGTAACATAGTAATTCGACTGTAATCGATATTTATCGGTTATTTTCGTTGTCGAGTGTATTTCTAGCTACGCTAGAACTTACTTCAAAACATTTTACAATCTGCATTATAATTTTTACTACATCATTTATAAAAAATCTCTTGTATATTTCAAAAAATCTATCGTTACTGATAATATTTCATTATTGTCAAGTTGTCCCAAGCTTATTACCAAACATGATGAAATTTGCGGTAAAAAATATACAATTCTCTTCGTGTACATCAACGTAACTTCATGACAATTCAAAAAAGATGGTTCGTGAAATAAAATTTGATTATGTTAAGAGTATATATTTTTTTTTTATATTATTTAGTTAGTCAATAATTTTCTGTCAAATTGAAAATGTTTTTCTCCTTTTTTAAGAAACTTAAATTTTAACAATAATAAATTAGAAACAAGACCACCATATGAATAAATTAACCAAGTAAGAAGAACCGCCAACTATATATGGTCAACGTTAGAGACTGGAATAAAAATTCTATGCAGTAATTTATTTTAAAGAGATTCGAGTTCGAGTACCAGCTGAAGTAATAATGTATTTTTCGCAATAATAGTTCTCCAAATCGCCAATTTAATTTAATTTATAATATAATTATTATTACTTCAATTTGATCACGTTACGCATCCGAAAATAATCGGCGCGCAGTCTCTCTCATATGTCTGAAGTATTTAAATTAAATTACATATAGAATTATTCCAATATTTAAACTTTGACTGTATATAGCTTGAAGAAGCTTCTTACTTAGTTGATTAATTTTTAAATTGTATTTTTTTAAAGGGAACGATATATATAAGTTTCACTAAATCTTTATTCACAGCAGTTAACAATCTTATAACATACTTGGCATTTCTTTACAAGAAACTTAGAAAGTAGCGTTTTAATTGACACAGAAAAGATATTACATCAAAATGCTTAAAATACCACTCAATTTATGGAAATGCATTCCTGGTTTACTAAAGGTCAAATGAATTAACCACAAATTCATGAATATTACACGAACAGATTTCAAATTCTACGAAAGCTATTATATTACGGATGCAGTGGACGTAGTTATAGGCCAATGTATGCAACTATTTTCGAGGAATAACTATCCTGGTCACACTGTAATTTGGTTTATGGAAGTACTGTAACGTCAAGCTGTCGCGAACTGTTTGGCCGAGCGGAGTCTGACAAAAAGATCAAATATGATACATTTCACGAAACGTCCAAGAGAACTCTTGTTCAGTTTCCATCGTGAACGAGCAAAAGTCGGTTGAACAAAAACTAAGAATACTTAGAATCGATCGAAAGAAAGAACGATGCATGATAAAGGAAGAAACGCGGCAAAATGCATGAGAGTGAGGACGAGCCGGTACGGAAAGGAAGACATGAAAGCGAAGAGTGGAGAATCTAGGTCAGAAGAACTTTTTAATTTCGATAAAATTTTCATCCTTTTTCATCGCGACGTCTGGTTTTCATGAAACGAGAAGACACACAGATTTCGCGCAAGTCAAGCGTCAAATATCGCACCCTCGAGTATTCTCAACGAACCAGCGCGGTGGCGATGATTCACAGACGCAAATTGGATTGGAGACAGAGAAGAAGAAGAAGAAGAAGAAGGTGTGAAAGTGCACATGGACTTACGTGAGATTTTTTTGCCGTTCTTTCGCCAGTGTATCTGAGGCGGTGGTGCTCCTTCCGCAGTGCAGTAGAAGCTCGCTATCCCGCCTGCCTTTACCTGCTGCGATTGTGGCTTCACCAGAATCGTCGGCGGACCTGTGAACAAAAAGAACATGCGGGATTCTCTGATTAGACTCTGCCCACAATAGGATTTCTGTATGATGTTCGTGCGGCCAGCCTGCCATTTGAGGCACATTTTGAGGCTTCGTTTGCTTTAACGCGCATTTCGTGGTAAAAATAGGTTTCCTTTTCTCGCCGATTAAAGAGAACAGAATATATATTTTAAAGAAGGAAGAGAAGCCTGCGAGTGTCTTTTTAATTAATATCTATTCATCTTGAATTTATTTTTGTAAAACACGTCATAAATATCTTTTTCGTGAAAATGGTATCTCTAATTTCGCGCAATGATATTGCTTTCAGTATAGCTTGTTTGATGATAAAAAATAATTTAAAATTTTTATAACACTTGCAGTCTGTTTCATTAAATCATTAATTTTATTTCAAACGCAATAAAGAGTTATTAAATTTGCTCGTAATAAAAATACGCTCATAATAGTTCAACTAATAGTACTAAAAGCAGGATAAAATTGTGGAATTGTATTTAGATGAAGATTATTTCAGTTATTTGCACTGGAAATCACGTGATCGTTTCATAAAGAATCACAAAGTGAATAGCAGGAAGTTATATAAAACTGTGAACCCTTCGTTCATGAAAATTGCGCGTTTTAACGTTTCTCGTTTCTCGTGTTAAAATTTAAGTAAAAAGTTCACAGTTGCGCTCGCTCGCCCGCCCATGCCGGCGTTGGAAAACGTTAATTTGCAAAGGAAAATTGCAGTCCTTGGTTACGCAGATATTTTCTTTCTACATCAGCTCTACTTGTGTGTGAGTAATTAGTCTCCTTCTCGCAATTTGAGTCATTAGTCTACTTTCTGTCTTTTAGAGTGGCTCTCGTAGATTTTAGTTAAAATACAAAAGGAGATGACGGACGCAAACTCAAGTGTCAAATTTGCAGATCTCGGGAAATTCTCGATCCAAAAATGGCACGATCAAAAAGCAAGACAATTCTAGTTTTAGAGACGAATTCGCGCGACATTTCCCGAAAGAGAATCGAGGATCCCGAGAATAATGTTTCCGATAATTGTATCGAGTTCCGAGCTGGCGTTTGCAGCCTTCTACGAATTAACGTCGTAAAAGTCCGATCTGATTGCGTTCGCGAAATTTATACTCGTTGGTTGAGAACGGCGTATCTCTCTCGTCATCGATCGCGCGCGGCGCGCAGCACGGCGCGGTGGCTACACGAATGCACCGGGCTAAAAGTCGGTGACCGAAATTAGTGGATTTAGTGCGGCGGGAAGTCCAAACTGCCTCCGCTGCTACGCTTTTAACCTCGGGAATAAAGAGACGGCCGGTGCAAGATGGATGAACGTGACGCGCTCCTTTGTCAGACCAGCGACGCGCTTCGCTGCGAGCGGCCTCTCCGGAGAAAGAGAGGAGAGAGGAGGAGAGAGAGAGCGTAAAAGAGAGCCTTCGAAAAGGGACGACATCCAGAGATGCACTATCTGGAACTTATACCGCTCCTACTAAATTGGTCTCGGAACTTTGCGATTGTGCTGATCCCATGGTGGGGAAATCGACATGTGTTTATGAGCATGGCATTATTTCCGTAAGTTGAGAGTTTTAATAAAAAACGAAGTATTCTGCGAGAGGGTGAACCACCGACGTCGAGATGTATGCGGGCTTTTTATCTTATCTTTTTACATAGCTAGTCGAACGTTGTGCCAACGTTGATCCTGATCTGCTTGGCGAAACGCCCGTCCCGTAATGAGACTAAATGAGACTAATGGATAATAATAAAATGTGATTTTCCAGCCGATGCGATGTTGCTAAAAGAATGTTTATCTGGCGCAGTCGAGCTAATGCCGACACTTATACGATCGTTTCACGACCGAAAAATGTCTGTCCGACGTTTACGGGTGTCCCGGGTACGCGATAAACTCGACTTATACTACTTGCCACGGCGCGGCATCGGCCGTCTCCTTTTTCTGGATCATTAGACATACTTTTACGACATCGGAGTACATCGCACGCAGTAAAAAACTTTTTAATCCGAAGTGCAATCGTTCTGGAAGAGTCCACGATTCCGTGGCCCGCGTGAGATTTCATTGCAGCATTTTTAAAACGGCGACCATCCGTTGTATCATCAAGTGACATACTTTACCGAGCATTAAAAGAATATATCGAAAAATAATAGCGGTTTATCGCAGCAAACACTAACGCGACATATCGTACAGTATATGAGAAATACTCTTAAAATACATATTTTGGATCCGCGTGAGGGGACTTTACTTTCAAAGAGAGTGATAATTATAGGTATATTTATAAATATGTATATAAAACTATTTATAAAATAATTCTTGTACAATTATATGAAGAAAGAAACATGAATAAAGATTAACTACGAACAAAAGAAAATGAACAGAGACAAATGTCACGAATTATATTAAATTTTTATAAACAGCAGCTTGACATTTTTTGTCTCGCAAACAGAAAAAATAACGAGGAAGAAAGGGTTACAAAGTAACTGTATAGTTAAAAACTAACAGTATATAGATAAAAGCAGTCCTTTTTGCAGAAGAAGCAAAAACAAAAATGCAGCCGAGTAATGAGCGGGAAGCTCGTCGTTTTCGCGATGAAAAATTAAACTTGCAAAAATGCATGTACAAGAGACTTGACGATTCTACAGTTACGACCACTCTAATCTGCAAACGCAGGTCGTGGACACTTCACGCACGTGTACGCACACGCACGCTTCGCGGACGTAATTTAAGCTAAATATTATTCCGCCGACGAAGCACGGGTAATTTTTGATCGAATTGTGCATTCGGAATTACTCTTATCCGAACGTATTGTACCTCCGTGTGCAATTGTCGTTCTACCGGAATTGCTCGTAACAGGTCCATTAGTCGACCATGGTTGCTGTGTACACAGAGAACACGTACACGCATGTACAACAAGGCTACGACTTACCCCTTTCGCGTATGTATATATGCGGCTACGTGTGCGTGTACAGCGATGCTTTTTATACAATTTGCTGCGATTTTATCTCGTGAACGCGCAGTGTAACTTTCGTAGACTCGTCACGGAAATGTGTGTGGTGCCTGTATTCAAATATGTGTGATTAATGCAATTACGATTGTAACAGAATTTCAATAAATACGTATATAGAAAAGTAAGATAAAGTAACAATCCGAATAGCTATATTAATTTTATTTTTCAACTCTTCAATTAATAAATGTTATTAAATTCTTGACTTGAAGGATTTCATAATGTTTATTTGAAAAGATATATTTACAGCAGCATCGATTTCGACAATATTGTTGCGAATTGATATACAAAAAAGAAAAAAATTTGCGACATCATTTTGTGAAATGACCTTTTCACGCGATCAGAATCTTTGAAAGTTCCGCTATATACGGAAAAGAGAGTTGAATTCCGACATAACAAATATCGAGTCTATCTCTCGACTGCAGCAGTTTTCGATCTTCCGTCGCTAAAAGTGACCGTTTGCCCGATTCCATTAAAAGTGAATGAACGGGGAAACAGAGGGATAGAGCAAAAATAGGAAAGAGGTCGTTCGCGAAGGAGGACTCTACTGCAACTATACTATCGATTCGATCCGACTGGTCAGCAATTCAAAATGCAATACAGATAAAGCTCGCGGGAGATATAACAGTGCCAATGTGCAATTTGTTTCATTTAATTGTCTGCGTAATTTAGCCACTGTATTCATTTTTGTTTCGTTTTTTCGACCGTAGATGTTGAAGTAGCTAGTTCGAGCAATAATTAATCCAAGATGATTTTTGCAGTTGTCTTTTCTTCATTTTTAGAATACGTGTCACCGGTATGTATATTGTTCTTTTTTATTACGGGTATATTGTTCTTTTTTATAATCAAGAAATAGATTATTACTTTTATATGATTGTAAAGTTTTTAAATATACAAATAATTAAAATTATTATAATGTCAAACTAATTTTTGTTTAATTTGGATAGATCGGAATTAAGCTGATAAATGCACACATTTACTGGGTGCATAATAAACGTAGTATCTAGTGCAGCCGCTGTTAACCTACTATATTCCAATAATTGATTTATCATATCTGACTGTTAACTGGAAATATATGTCACGAATATAACGGGATGTAATCTTTATAAATTTCAAGCCAATTGTGGCGAAGATTTAACTTTACGATATTTTTGATGTAACGAATTATAGAACGCGTGCTCAAAAATTCGTCGAATATTCAGAGGTTAATTTACTTTAGCCGTTGACATTTATCCGAAATTCCTCCATTCTCTTTATCTTCTCTTCGCGAATAAATCATTTTCGGTGAGAAAATAAAAAAAATCGCACGAGAGGTCGATGAATGTGATTTTGACTGAAACGATAAGGGAAAAACACGCGAGAGGTGTAGGGGTACGTTGTCAAGGCGGGAGTAATAGCTCGGCTCGAAAAATATTGGAAAAGCTTGCACGTGCCCGCCGCTCGCTGCTCTTTCCTGAGAGACTCGCGCTGCCGGGTTGCACGCGAGCCGGCGAGTGTACACAAAGATTAAACGCCGGTGAAAATTAGATTGCGAAAAGCGAGGCATGCCGTCGTTGCATCCCGCGAAATGAATGTCGGACCACTTTTAAAGGGAGAAACTGGAGAAAGAGAGAGAGAGAGAGAGAGAGAGAGAGAGAGAGAAACAAGGAGTGAAAGTGTGGGAGCATTCCGGGAACCGAAGGCAGACGACGCCCTGGTGGAAATGAAAATAGTAACACAGGACAAAGACTTTCAGGACGATCCTCGCGCGTAAGTTATCCACGGAAAGTTATTCGCCAGCGTAATTCTGTGTGCAACGTGCGGGAAAGTGTTTCTCGTCCAGCAATAAAGTCATTTGCGAAAAGGCCAGAGTTCAACCCGTAATCGGGGATGCAGGTGACCGGGTCGTGAAATATTTTTGCAATAAAGAGTGTCAGTATTGGATGCATGTCGCGCGATTCGAAATATCACCCGACATTTGAAATGGATTCTACCCTCACACGATGCGACACTCGTGATCGCGACTTCTCGCACTCGAATCGATCGCGAATTCTGTATAAAAATGCGCGATGGCAATATCTCATACTTATAAAGTTTATAGCTATTCGGCACGGGCTCAGATAACTTGGAGAAAAAGTTTCGCTCCCGGTGTCGACATTACATTTTATAGCCCGCCACGTCGTAATTGAAAAAGTAGCCGATAACGGAGCAATCTGCATGTGATTTGAATAACATTACGCGTTACTGACTACCGAACGTATTATAAAATCGATTCGAGGCTGGCGAACGCAAGCGCGAACGATACTTGGTGACATTGTTCCGAAAATAAAAAAAAAGAGGTTCTTGAGAGAGTCGTCGATAATAATAATAAATATATTCATAAAATTTTCTAATGGTAAAAATATGGAGGGAACATTGACTGTTCGACCGTTGAGAGAACGAGAGACCGTGCTGGTAACGCTTCAATCAATTTCGTCACACGGTAAATCCCTCCCCCCATAGGCGTGCCCATGCGAGCGGTACTATCGCTAATTAATATCAAAATACGGCCGTATTAAAGCCATGATTTTCAACGAAGACCTGCATGCATCGGAAAACGTGCACGCTGTAGGAATATTACTGAAAATACGCGGCAATTACATTAACGCGTTCCCCCGCGGGCTGTCGAGGGCGAGTTTTGGTGAGCGAATCGCGAAACAAATACGGGATGCGTTTAAACGGATTCTGATATACGCCCAGCCCCTAAATAACACGTGAGCGCGCGCGGCGTGGCGTACGCAGGGCTCATTTATGGAAACGAAGCGGGGGCGGTAATTACGGATCGGGAGTCATTTCGAGCTCCCCGGTACCACGACCGAATTCGAAAGAGGACGGACCTCTATGCCGGCTCGTCCGAAATTTCGTGCTGTCCGTGCCCGTCGCATCGGGTCGATGCACCGTGTGTGCAATTTCCGATGCAGCTACAGAGTCGTCGTGCCAATGTCATCTCGCTCCCGCTCTCGCTTACCGTTCATTGTAAACGCGGTCATTTATGCATGTATATGTACATATATCTACACATCGTTCCCTTACTTCGAAAGTGACACAACTAAAAGAATTAAGTTTTTCAGAATACTTGATACAAGTCACAGTTTATCACAAATATTCCCGATGGAATGGCTGCTAGATTTAGAATAAAAAAAGGAGATGCAAAAGAAGGAAGAAGATGGTTGTTCTGAACATTAATATCTTGGGAAATTGAGCAGACAAGAGTAAATACTCTGACATTTAAACATTTAGTGTGACAGTGTCATGACAGGTAATAAAAGCACAAATTCTTTCATCAATCTCTTGAATCGGACTGGGCAGACTTGGTAGACACAGATCTATCAAGTCAAATTCGATTACGGATACGCGTAAGCTGAAAAGAAATCTAACTAAAGAGTTGAAAGAGTTCAAATTAATATGCTTATAGAATAGTGATGTTCAATCTGCAGCCCGTGAATTGTTTTATGGACCGCTATCTCATAGTCGAACATATAAAATCTAAAATACTTTTTATCACTATATTTTAAAGCTCGTTTTAGCAGAGCAGTAATATAATAAAAAGAAAGAAGTCTAATACGATCAATTAAAGGGCATCTTAAAATCGTCTATTGTATTACCTATATTATTTTTCAAAGAAGTATTTTTCTAACCTTTACAGATTTAAAAATCCTTTTTCTCACAATTAATGTATAAACACAGTAATGTAGTTCAAACCGGTTGACTTTACGCCAAAAAACGAAAAAAAGTTGGAGAATTACAGTTTTGTTATCGATTTCTGGTGTCGATGTAATAATATTTAAACAACAGCTAAAAAAGGGCAATTAAGAGCCTTAAACGCAGTAATTAGTGCGAATCAAAAGTATAAATATATTTCTAGTTGATATTCAATCTGTAGTATACAAATCTGAACGTTTCGGCAGTCTCCATTCATAACAATAAATTAATCAGTTCGCAATATTGAAGCCATCACACAATTTGACTTTGTTTGTGACACTGCGAATGTTAGTTTCTTACGAAGAATAAGATTATTTCGATTTCATTAATATTTTTAATTTACTGAATTTATAATGTTGGTTGGTTATGGTGTGCAGAGCTCGCATTTAGTTAATTAGCTAACTAACGGTTACATACTCTCCAGACGTGGCAATCTGAGAGACTTACTTACTGCATCACATGGCTTCATTATTGCGAACTGATTAATTTATTGTTATAATGGAAACTGCTGAAGATGGCTTGAAGATAGCCGTTCAGATTTGTATACTACGTATGGAATATTAACTAGAAATATATATTTATACTTTTGATTCACGCACTAATTAAGGCGTTTAAGGCTCTTAATTGCCCTTTTTTAGTCGTTCTTTATTTGATTATATTTCAAGAGCCCAATTAGAATTTTATTTGATAATCAGTGAAGTTCAATTAAAAAAGAAAGAAGATTTGAGCATTATATTATATATTCTAATATTGATATTTATATGTTAATTTCAATCTAATACAATATTCATTGAATTTATGCACTAAAATAAGATTAATTAGATCACATAATAAAGGTTAGCTAGGTTAGGAATTTCACATTTCACTCACTGATTACCAGTGGCATACTTGGCACTGATATCAGTGATTATCCAGTTCAGATTTAGAGAGTAAACTTTATGGAATTATCAATATTCATATAGGGATACGTGCCCACTTATGTAAAATTTTCTTTATATTTCTGCTAAATGAGATTGTCGTATGATAATCATTCTTACCTTATTGACAACTATTTTTTCTTTAGCATTGACAAAATTTACTTTACTGTATAGTTGTTTGTGCTCGTCAATCTTAAAAATAATACGATTTACTTTACTGTAAGTATAATTTACTTTACTGAAAGTACTTATCACTTTTGTAGAAGGTAGGTATAATCTCTTTGAGAAGCTTAAGAACGATATATAAATATATGGAGTAACAAAATAATGTGAACATCTGAGGGAAATACAATATTTCATTTATTAATAAAAGATTTAACTTTAATACAGATTCTACAGATTCTATTTGTGTTAAAATATATATTAAATACATATAAATGCTGGAATAGTTACCAAGGAATGCTGTACTATTTCTTTAGTAGAACATTTTCGAATTACTTACATAAATAATATTATATATAATTAGAGAAAGAAATTTTTACTCGACTTTTCAAAATTGCCTACTCTCTAAATCTGCATCAGTGGATAATCACTGATATCAGTGCCAAGTATGCCACTATTCACTAATCACCCAGTGACGTATTTGGCACTGGATAATCAGTGTTGTTTCCTTTCTTAATATTTTCACTTAGTGTTCTTTTACAAATTGACTTTGTTTGTGACACTGCGAACGTTATTTTCTTACGAAGAATACGAATATTTCTAATTTATTAATATTTTTAAATTATTTAATTTATAATGTTGGTGGTTATGGTGTGCAGGGGTAA
>NW_017295861.1:2256470-2305360 GCF_001594075.2 Trachymyrmex cornetzi | reverse complement strand
GCTAGGTTAGGAATTTCACATTTCACTCACTGATTACCAGTGGCATACTTGGCACTGATATCAGTGATTATCCAGTTCAGATTTAGAGAGTAAACTTTATGGAATTATCAATATTCATATAGGGATACGTGCCCACTTATGTAAAATTTTCTTTATATTTCTGCTAAATGAGATTGTCGTATGATAATCATTCTTACCTTATTGACAACTATTTTTTCTTTAGCATTGACAAAATTTACTTTACTGTATAGTTGTTTGTGCTCGTCAATCTTAAAAATAATACGATTTACTTTACTGTAAGTATAATTTACTTTACTGAAAGTACAATTTATCTTTCTATAAGATAATAGTCACTTGAAATGATGTACTATAATCATAATGTACTTTTTATCTTACATCTCCGGTATTTTTTACTTTTAGGCAAATACAATTTATTACAAATTCGGTAAAAATAGTCAGAATATTTTTACTAATCTTCGAAGGTATCCATCTCTAAATTATTTTTCTCCGTGTAACAACGCATTGATAATTATTTAAATATTATACAACTCCATTCTAACAAGAATAGAAAGTCTATATTAAAGACAAATATGGGGTAAGTCAACTTCTTATTAATAAAACAAGTAATGTATCTTCCACATATTTACATTATTTTGCCTATCCTCTATATGTGTATACATACATGATATATGACAAGCTGGTATCAAACGATAATGTCTGCAAGGGTAAAAGATGTGCACAAAGATGAGACGGCAGAAACGAGGAAAGGATGCGAACTGACGGCTCAATAGACGAACACACATATGCGAAAACGACGCAGATAATTATAGATAATTACGGACGTTATTCGCATTTTGGTATCAAAATCCCAGGCGGACGTTCCATCCGACTTCGCGCTACCTCTTTCGCGTTCGGCCGCGCGCGCGCGTGGACGGTAAATATTAATTTAATTTAAATAGGTTTTCATCCACGCTTTTCTGCGTGCTGATGTACTCTACACACATTTCAAACTTGGCCGTGATAGGCGGGCTGAGTGCGGCGTAAGGGCGAGCTTGTGTCTCACTGCTCGAATGTAATGTATTAACAACGCCGAGTGGAATCTGACCGGGTTCAAATTTAAAATCACGAAAATCTCGCAGGCGTGCGCGGCTGCATCGACATAATTTGAGAAAACGTGTACGCTCATTTGAGCGAACATTGATACGAAACAAATGTAATTAAAACAAAATTTATACAGAATAAAATATAATGTCGATATTTTATTCTTATGTTTGATGTTTGTTCTTTTGTTTTGTATTTTTTAGATACATATGTTATTAATACAAATTGATATTTTTGAGATATGTAGGTTTCTTTTGCAAAAAGAAAATTGGACACGTGGATGCAGAGAATAAACGACTGATTTATTTTCAAAACTAAACGAGATATGATCCGTCCTGGATTATCATTCGGCCAAGATGGATCTTGGTTCCAACAATAGGAGAAAGAATTTATTTTATATCGCGTACAAATTATCTGCAGTTAAGAAAAGAAATCGAACACGATTACCCGAATTCCGGAAACTGGATCAAACTAAGAATACTCCTACTTGGACTATTCTTATTGTGCTTATTTCCACTAAAGCATTCTGATCGACATAAAATGATAAAATACGTACGCTAAAAACATTTTTGTATTCGTTAAAAATATCAACGCTTTTAATAATTTCTCACAGTTAAGTTAACATAGATACGGCATTAGGTACAATTCTTTTATATCAAAGATGCGATACGTTCTTCGTTTGACCAAACGTTAAACATTATTCCATTGACTTCGATCGTTCAAGATTTTAATATGACACGGCATGTACTATTAAATTGAATCACGCTATTTTTCTTTGACACAGCTCGCACAGCTAACGAGAGGGCCGTCCGTTCTCGCGGTTCCATGACTGACGTCGCACGGTCGGAAAAATTGCAATTTATTCTCCTTTGGAATTAAAGCGTCCATTACGGTGGAGCTTGGTATCCGGCAGTAACGCTGGGCCCGGTTACTTCCCTATCCATCGCCTAACGTCGTCGGCACTCTAAAACCCCTTTCCGCCCGGCACTTCCGTTACCACCTTGTTCGTTCTTTCCTCCGCGATAAAGTTACGCCGCTGAAAGGAGCGGATGGGGAACCGACTCCGTCGACGCCGGGCGCGATTTGTCAACCGGGGGATTATCCGTTTTCCGCGTTCCTTTAATGAGATAAACAACGGTGGCGGAGAGACGCGTCGAGCAACGGCAGGGAGGAAAGAATAATTTCTACGGCGACACGAGAAGACACGGCGGAAGATTCGTTACTCTTCCCGCCGCTTGGCGCCTTCTTAATTTATTCACTCGTCTCTCTCGTTGGAAAGCAGTGAATACAGTCTGTGAGTCTCGACTTGACTCGTCTCTACGAAGCTCTTTTGCATCCGCGACGTTATCACCGACAATGCGAATCATTGTTTGTTGTGGTGTTCTATTTCAAATTTTTCTTAATGTAATGTTTTCTTCATTTTTTTCTGTTCCCTTTTTTCCTTCTTCTTTTTCTCCCCGTTTCTCTCTTCTGATCTGCAATTCATTTTATTAACCTTCAAGTAGGTAGGTGAAATGCTCACAATACACTTAAAAAAATTTTTTAATTTCATAGTTATATTTCTTACTATATTATATGTAATAATTATATGTAATAATTATTATGTAATAGTATTAGTGTGTATATTATAAACATTTATTTAATTTTATAATTTCTTTTGTTAACCTTTATCAGGATTGCCACAGAAAATAAATTTAAAAATTTCCTGACTTTACCAGCTTTTCCAGATAAAAATGGAAAAATTTTCAATATAAAATATGTAAATTTTAACACATTTAAAGTCAAGAATTGTAGGAAAACTAGCATATATTATTAAAAACAACGCAAAAAAGGTTAGTAGCGCACTGAAATTTTGGGTGCAAATTCAAGTAAAAAAATAAAAAAAAAAAAAATATAAATAAATTAGTATTGGAAAAAAGAATGCAATTATTATGAAAAAGGGCGATCAAATAAAAATACTGAATAAAATATAAATTTTAATTATTTTATTAAAATCGTTTAAAGTGTGCGAGTTTGAACGTATTTCACTATAAACGTCAGATATAATATTAAAAAATTATAACAGTTATCTAGAATAGCAGCAGTTTGAAGGAATTGTGAGCAAATTTCACACACACACACACACATACAAAATTCCAAACTTTTTTACATTTTCCCCTGATTTTTCCCGGTTTTCCATGACTAATTCCAATTTCCCTGACTTTTTCCGGTTTTCCAGGTCTATGGCAATCCTGTTTATGAAAGAAAACTGAAAACAGATTTTAAGAGCATCTGGGCAACTTTTTGTTTTTCTTTTCCAGAAATAAGGTTATAACGAAAACTATACTTGCACAGAAAGAATGATTTTGTTGAAGTATCTAACAATTTAGCTACATACAGATCCGAAAATAATGTTGTTGACCCGTTAAGATAATGTAAAATTCAAGCATAGCGAACACTAAAAAATTTTGACATTTTAAAAAGCAACATAGGTGTTACACATAATTATTTTGATGATTTAATAAAATTATTTCCAGATATATCTGTATCTAGCTAAATTTTTAGACAGCGTTTAACCAATATGAAAAACTATATTCTGACTAATTGCCGTTGATTTTATTAATCAATCATTAACTTATTAGATTTTAAAATTTGATTTCTTTAAAATAATGCGCCTTTTGATGCTTCATTGTATGTGTTTCATGGAACTCTTTTATGCACTACGTTCATTCGCAACACAATCATTGTATTTATTCATTACATACTGAAGAGGGCCTGAAATAGGACCATAATTCACTATTTTTAATAAATTATAGTTAAGATTTTTTATCAATAAATAGATTTGCACACTACTATCATTGACAATTTACTTTTAAACTTTATTAGAATTACTCATTAGAGTCTATATTTCTATTTGTATTATTGTTAACGTTTTTAGATACTTTATACTAAAATCGTTCTTTTCATGTCAGATGCTCTGATCACTCCACCTACCCACTCGAAGATTAAATAGAAGCCTCGAATCTGATTTCTGTAGTACCTGGATGCTTGAAACAATTACGTATCGTCGTTGATCGAACCGAATTCGATGAAGACTCAGCAAAACACGACTGGACCGAATATTTGGGACACGTGACTCGCAAATTCCTCGATGGGAGCATCGATGTATCGCTTTCGCACACGCGGAGCACGAAGTCGTATGGAATAGCACAACAACCGCCCGCTTCGATACGTATGCAAAGTGAATGCGTTTAACCAACTTCTCGCAGAGAATTTCCATTAGTCAGAGTACGAAACGACAGTCGCGTAGAGTGGAAACTCACACGGAGACGGAGCGGGTGGGCCGGTGGGGGGGACGATACTGGGCTTGTTTTCGAGATACCAAGTCGTCGAATGATTTCGAATCAACGCGTCTGGTAGCGCGTATAATTCAATTTGAATATGTATACAGGGCCTGCGGCGCGCGCACATCCGCGTTCCTATCGAGGCTCGCGTAATTCCCGCGTGCATATACAGCCGAGCTGTATCTCCAGTGTTTTCCCTTCCTTCCCCCCTCCTCTCTCTCTCACCCCCTCTTTCGTTCATGTAATATAGATATTACCGTCAAGAGAATCTATCACCCCTTCTCATCGTGCTTCCGCTTTACCTCTCTCCTCGTCACGTCGCGCGCGGCTTCGCGGCGCTTCTTTTTCATTTATATATAATACCTCGCTACCTTTCCCGTCTGCCGTATTCGTCGGAAATGGATCATCGGTTATCGAGCATATTTGCCGGGATACTTTAATCTCTCCCGCGCGCGCGATAACACACGCTAGTGCGTTGAAGATATTTTTACAACGCGCGACGCGCCTCTCGAATTTCTTTTTTTTTTTTTATCCTCTCGCGTCCGCACGGAAGCTTTCAAGCTGCGTCACGAGGGATTTCTTTACGAGCGGCATGATGCTGATGGCGGCTGCGGAATGGCAGGAGGGCGGCACAACCCCCGTGTCGAACGACCGTTCCCTCTCCCCGACTTAAGTCCGGGAAGGGGTTGGTGGGGTGTTCGCGATGCGAATGTCTTAGAGCCTGCGCTGAATTTATGCAGATGTATGCCGGCAATATTCTAAATAAGTAGGTAGGTACACCCTCTCCGCAGTCGTTCCTCACCAAGCCGGATCCCGCCATCGGCAAATTCGACCAACCAAACGCGATCATCCACCGTCGCCTTCGGCTCATTGTAAAATCGCTACGACGACGACAACGTCTCTAGGTGTCTCTACGACTGTTCTCGTGGTAGCGTCTCAACGGTGGCTTCGGCGCAATTAACGTTTCTTAGCCGCTCTCGCGTTTCTCCGAGTGTCTCGACGACGACGACGACGACGACGAAGCTTCTTGCGGCGACTGGAGAGAACAATCGAAGTCCCAGTGGGAGAGTCCCCGCAATTCGGCGAACTTGTGAATATTCACGAGGCCCCACCGCGCGTATTCGAGGTGTCTTTCTTGGATTATCTAATCCCGAAACTACGCCGCGCATTCCTTTGTTACACGCGAAATATATCACAAGAAAACAAATTGCCAATGCGAACCGACGATGTTATTAGCGTGTAAAAATAATATTTTAAAAATTAGATGCTTCGGATAAATATTCGTAACTTCTATATAACTGCTATTATTTTAATCTTTACTATTGATATTTTGACTACTTCATTTTATTCATTTTGTCATTATAGAGAATTCTTATCGTTTTATATCTGTCTTTTATCATTGCAAGTATTATTGTAATACATTGAAGAGAACCCAAGCCGACGTTGATTTAGTGTGTAAAAATAATATTTTATAGCTTAGACACTCCGGATATAAAAATTCATAATATGCAAACATTTCAATCCTTGGATCCCCTTCAGTACGTTTTAATAATACTTGCGATGATGGTAGAAACAAATTCTTCATAATGATCAAATTATGTTTTATAATGGAATTCAAAAAGTAATCAAAGTATCAATGATAAAAATTTAAATTTTGGTAGTCAAATATGGTAATTACGAATTTTTATCCCAAGTATCTAATCTTTGTAAAATTATTTTCACGCACTAATAACAACAGCTTCACACTGACAATTTGTTTTCTTTTGATTTATTCTTAGAGTCACATAATTATTAAATTTTTATACGAAATATATCTGTTTGAAATCTAAAGATTTATTCGCATCGCTCGTTTCATCGAACATATAAAAAATTGAATTTTGATGATTTGTTATAATTGTTTTATAACGATTTACTTGCTCTGAAGATACATGATTTTATTGTTAAAATTCTAAACGCCAATTTATTAATTACCTAAAAAATAACATTCGCACGTAATTTCCGAATATTAAACATACTCAATATAAAACAGTTATTAAACAAGTGAGTTTTAACTATGGGTTTATATGATAAAGGAAAGATTTAGAGATAATCGTAAAATTATGCAGTTATTAAATCTTTTCCTCATTATAAGCTATGCTTTTGCGTTTTAATTACTTTAGTGAACGAATTGTTCATTTAAGAGAATACTATAAAGGGGTAATCAAAGAATATAATACTGATTAATTTTGCTCTGAAATTACCGATTGTGCCATTTACTGGGAGATTTCATTCTCGATTCTACATGAAATAAATTAATTTTCATCGGTGTATAAACGTACCCATTTCTTTAACCCAATCGTCGTTTAGAAACTCATAGACGGTGCACTTAACGGCGTCGAGGGCCGAGGAGGAGGAGGAGGAGGAGGAGGATGAGGGGTAATACCTCGGCGAATTTCAGCGGTCGAGTGCACTCTTGCCGAGCGATGAGAGGGCAAGGACGATTTTCAATTTACGCAAGAACCACCGCCGTCACGTATGCGCATAGATTAGTAGGTCGTCCCGCGACGTAGACGTAGCGCCCTAATCAGCACTTGGCGTTTTAACGCGGTTAATTGCGCTTCAATTAGCCGGGGGGTCGTGCCTCCTCTCATCCCTTCCAACCAACTGGCTGGGACTTTCTTGCACCCGCCCGTCGCTCGCGCGAGCAACGCGGAGGAACTTTCGCGATCGTCGGGCCGTAGCGTGCAATTAGGTGCAAAGTCCCGTGCATTAAGAAGACCGGCAAGAACCGTTAAAAGACATTGCCGGCAGAAGATTAGTCGACGATAACGTCGGAGTTACATTGCCGTTAAAGCGGCGCATTAGCGTAATGCTCGAGTGTGTTATTTTTCCCCCGGAAAAGACGATGTCTCGTTCCCACTTCTCGTTATGCGTGCGCGTTACTCGAATCGGCGATTATTATGCGAGCGCCTCGAGCATAAGAGAACGAGCGAACGAATAGGAGACCTCTGCCGAGGCCTCGCGCCTCTCCACCTAAGGTAGAGACGCGAGAAAATTACAACATAATCGTTACGTCGCACGCAACCGCTCGGAGGGTGAAGGGAGAGGAATCGAAACGCAGTCTCGAAATTCGCCTTTTCGTGCCGGCTGGCAGCAGCGGGCGAGACCCGTGTCGCTATCGGCCGCGAAATAAATCACAGAATCAATTCTGATACATACCGGGTGGCGCCATAAATAAAAGTGCGGGGTAACCAGAGATACCGCGCCGTAGATCGCGGTGTCTGTTACGTATATAACCCCGGAGAGAGGGGAGTGGGCGACGGAAACAAATGACAGCGCATAAGCGGGTGGAAACACTCGAAAGTCGGTTGTTGCCGCGACGGTCGACACGATGGTCGCGCGAAATTTGAAATTCAAAGCGTTCGGGGAAAGCCCGGCCGATAGCGCGGTGCGGGAAAGAGAGGTAAACAGATAGGCGAGACGAAGAACGAGCGCGGAACGGCCACAGGACCCCGAGAGCAAAAATACACA
Source organism: Trachymyrmex cornetzi (assembly GCF_001594075.2). Lineage (NCBI taxonomy): Eukaryota > Metazoa > Arthropoda > Insecta > Hymenoptera > Formicidae > Trachymyrmex > Trachymyrmex cornetzi. The sequence goes on along the minus strand of NW_017295861.1, from coordinate 2,297,426 downwards.
TTAGTGGATTTGAAATTTAGATACCGGGGCTTGCGCCCCTCTTCGCCTTTTAACCCCTGCGAAATTGTGCAGTCCGTGCAGCTCGAAAACAGGCTGATTTGAGGGCGGCAGGAGGGCTCTCGCTGCGCGCGTGTCTCGAAACGCCTGATTCCGAGCCTGATCGATGTTACGTGCGCGAGGTCCACTTCTTCTGACCTCGTTTCCCCTTCCGCCCCCCTCGTCATGCACGGGGGAGTGTATTTTTGCCAACGAGCCGCGTACGGGTTCGCATTCGTTCCACGTTGGTCTCTCTCTCTCTCTCTCTATATACGTGTGCGCGAGCGCGAGCGGCGCCCTAGATGTTAGCTGGGCGGATAACATCGGGCGTCCCCTGGCGCTCGCCACCCCCGCTACGAGCGTTGTTTGTACTTACTTGTCATGTACGTGATGTAGTGCGAGTCGCTGATGTTTCCTGAAAGAAGCTCGTTGAGTCAAGTCGTACGTAGTGTCCCGGCGACGCCTCGCGAGCCCGGGCATGGCACGCGCCGGCGTTTATCGACGCGCTTTGCGTTACGCGGATACGAACACCATGACATTTCATTTCTGTCGTCGATATTTCGCTACATTAAACTAATCCGGCTTATCTAATTACATTGCCCATTAGACAGTTGTGCGGTGGAAATTAATCCTCCTGAACTGACGTCAAAATCTGTAATACAGTTATTGACGCTGACTCCGGTCCATTTAATTTTGGTTAATTAAAAAGCAGTTAATTAAAAGCACTAATTAATTACAAAAGAAAAACGAATGAATGCCAATTTTAAGTATGACATATTAAAATAATATATCATTTTATTAAAATAAAAGATAATCCAAATTTGCAGAAATATTATAACATAAAGAATTTAAAACTGAATTATAATGTTCTTTATAAAGAGATTCATGTTAATGGATCCATGTCAGTTCTAGGAAGTTAATCACATACATTCGCCCACTAATTAGTTTCATATGCTTAGATTTATATATATAAAGGAGGTAAATAATATTGAAAATAATTGTCTTCTGCTTTTCGTGTTCAGCAAATAATCGTAAGTATATGTAGCTGATCAAGCTCGAGTAAGGAGTATATACGCGGAGCTTTCGATATCCCTCTCGAATTTCATCGCCATACTATGTCGACTTTGGAGCTACGAAGGCATGCCATCGACACGCGACTTGCATCCCTCGATAATACAGTCGCGCTCTCGAGAGCCGTGTCGATCTCCGACTTGGAATATTCGCGTGTGTGAAAGCGCCGGGGCATGGCACGAACCCTCGGAAGGCATGAAAAGGGGCTGGGAGGGTGAGAGGAAGGGTGAGCGATAGGGGCGCTCGGTGGTTTGCGAGCGACTTGGTCGGCAGCTGTCGTGAAAGCTCTCGGAAAAGCGTGAAAGCGCGAGATACGTTTCGCATGCGTTCCCGTTCGCGGAATATAACCGCTCTCGTCGTTGGTGATTGCGATTTTTATATGTGCTCGATGTTTAGTATTCATTCTTGTACGGTCGTTCAATGTTACATCGTGTTCGTGCGAATAAATGAATCGCCAATGGCACACTTTAAAATTCAAAGTATCCACGCTGCGGGGAATTAAAAGGGAAAATTATAATTCCTGCCAAAATTATAAAGGAAAATAGTAGGTACGGTCTGGCTTTATCCTTTACTTAATTAATATTCTATCACTCGTAGGTATAATCATATTACACCGAATATATAATCATGAAACATCTAAAATAGCTGATAGAGATCCAATAAAACGATTTATTATTGAAAACTAGCAAAGTAAATTTCTGTTTTAAAATTTTATATCTCCTTAACATTTTAGACTTTTTACCTAAAGGGGAAACTATTCATCTAAAAAATAATCTTATGTTTCTTTTACTTAAAAATTTATTAAAATTCTAACAATATTGAAATTACTACGATAATACTAGTGACGTTTATATACCTTTTAAATTCAATATTAATCCTGTTCGTCTAAGTGTATCTCTACTCTTAACCCTTACCATACCATCTACAATTTGGTGCCTCATCCATCAAGGGTCACTTCAAATCTCTTCGTTTATTCACCTCTTCAAAATAATAAAAAAAATCTCTAAAAATTCACCAACATACTTTTAACTTTCTAGAATAAATATCGACTCTTTATTTTGGAAAATATATAAATAAAATGTAGTATAATTTATAATTATCGAAAGATTCAAAGAAACTTGCACGAACAGGAATCGCTCGGTCACTAGTTACCCATATTAGTACGATAAGGGTTAATGGTGTCATAAAATTTATTTATTTTTCAGTGGGCTGAACGCGTCAACGTCACGTAATTTTAAAGCATGTATAATCAATTCTACAACACTTTTCGTAATAACGCGTTCCTTCATGCGTGAAAGCTTCCCGTAAACAAACAGACAGAGAGCATCCTGAGATAAGCAATCGCAACGTCGCCATTTCGGCGCGCACGTCAACCAAACCAACTGTTATTCCGTCTTGTTTACGGAGCTCTCGTCGACGATACGTCGCGTCGTCTCTTCATCGTCGAAGAGATTTCCCCCCGAATAGAACGGAATATTAATTTGGCGAGATTGTGCGAAGGTATCGGCACGCTGCCTCTTCTCTTAGACAAGCCCCTGGTGGATGTAAATTAACTTTGAGAAACAATCTTGTCGTTAACTTGGCGTATAATAACGCGAGCGTGGTATCGCTACACTCCTGCCCTTTCGCATCCTTCGCTGTCGCTGGGATGCCTTCACCTTCGCGATAGTAAAATAGACCCGATCACTCTCCCCTGTATCGACGTCGAAGAGTATTTAGACGATATATATTTTATCGCGTTTTTCATTTGTTCGCAACACAACCAGCCATTTCCGCGTAATAATCCTCGGCCATCCTTCTTCCGTTCCTCCGCTTGATCTCGAGTTTATATCCCGCGATTATTCATGACAGTCACGACAGAGACAGCGAGTTACGCCGGTGTATACTTTCACCGATTTTACGCGCCCGTTTTAACGGCGTTCATTAAATTTGCCGCACTTAATCGAGGTAACGACGACGACGAGGACTCGTTCCCGATAAGGAGCCATTACGCCCCTGTTTTATATTCGCGGGACGTAAATAAGTTTGCGCAAAGGGGGGTTTGCGAGCGGAATTATGCGCCTGAGTAATGCCGGTGTATCGGTGACGGGCTCCCATAACCGTATTGCGCGAGATTATTTTTCCCGGACATAAAAAGTTACGTGTCACAGGCCTTACACGCTCGTACGACTGGCACGGGATGTGAGACACGAAAATTGCCGCAGTCGCATGGGAGCCGAGAGGTTTTTATGATGGGAATCAGGAGCGCCAAAGCGAGTCTAGCTGATGAGCCCGAGTATCGTTTTTTTTTTTTCGTTTTATTCGAGTAGTTCTTTTTAATATGGTACCATATAAAAGAGACATTGTATACGCACACGGTTGTTACATTTGTTATGTTAATCTGATGAGAATTAAATCCGACTCCAGTTAATTTATGAGATATTTTTTCCGTCACGGAATACAGAAAACTCCAGGTTCGAATATGAATATGTATATAAAATCACACCGAAATATTATTTAAGCATTAAAGTCTTCTTCCGATAAAGCCTTTTCGTTACTTATTATGTATTCACTAAATATCAAAATATATTAACAAGACTCGCAATCTTAAAAATAAACAATAAATTTAAGGCTAATTAGAGGCTGATGAAGATGCCAGAGATTAAATTTCCAATCCAAAGATTAATTTCCATAATATTTAATCTTCTTTATTAAACGTTTCAGTTCTGACTATCTGAGCAATACAGTTGATATTTTAATCACTATTAATACGGATGATAAGTTAAAAATTGTTTGAATATTAAAAAGTATTTTGACGTTTGTTAATGGAAACTTCCAAAGCTTCATTTAAATGTTGAACATCCCGTTTGAGATTCTACTGCAGTTGGGAACCTGATAGTGACTCACTTTTGACGGAAGGATCGATGATAACGATATAAGAGATGTATCATTACTGAGGATAGCTACAAAGATAGCTGAAACATTTAATAAAGAAGATTAAACATTATGGAAATTAATCTTTAGATTGGAATTTAATTTCTGGCACCTTCATCGGGTTTGACTCTAATTAGTCTTGAATTTATTGTTTATTTTCATTTTTATGTATTAACATTATTACTCTCCCTATTCTCTAAATTAGAGTAAAATCTCATTCTAAAGAATAAAAATTAAGTCACTCTTGAAAAAGGTCTCACTTCAGAGAGACGAAAAATTTTAGAGGAATACTATTAGGTGTTAATTCCTGCCGTTTTTCGTCTCTAAAATTGATTTGTTTCGAAGGGAAGATAAATGAATACCTTAATTAAAGTAATTTCCTCCATTTTCTACTTTATTACTAATTAATAATACTTTATTAATAATATTTTGATTAAAGTATTTCCCTTCGAAACAAATCAATTTTGGAAACGAAAAACGGCAGGAATTAAGTTTAACACCTAATAGTTATTGCGACAAAATATCATCACAGCCTCAGTAGTCGAATTGATTAAGACACTCGTCACGGAATGTACGGAGGTCCAAGTTCGAATTATCTTAACTGATATTTTTCGCGATAAATTATTTAAATTTTAAAATTCCTATTGGCATTGAATTATTTATAATTTATTAACAATAATATATTAAATTGCTTGGTAATTTATTTGTGATACTAATGCCCCAGTTTGGTTTAAGATTGCGTGTAAAGATTGAAAATGATTTCGGCGTGCAGTAGTAGAACTAGAACTGATTATATACGTAAAATTCACACAAAATATTACTTGAGCATTCCAGCTCAGGTCTTTTCGTTAGTTATAGAAATATTTTTATCACATATAAAACATTTTTCAAATGTGCACTCCTTTCGGTCCTTTCCACACGGTACAACATCTCAAATGATTGAAATGATACAGTCGATGTCGAGCGAGCTGAGCAAACAGTATCAGAATTTACCGAAAGAGAATTCGACAACAGTCAACTATATAAATGTCAACTATATAATTTTATAATTAGTTCCTCTACTGCGGGCTAACGTTAAATTAACGTCAGTCCTCGGCGTTACGACGAAGTTGCCGTGCACGGTAACTTGCGAGCACGATACGTCACGCCGTTGGCAGAGGAAATCCATGCGGGCCGGCATAATGCGAATCTATAACTCAACTCATGCATCTCGTTATCGCGAATTGGTGTGCGCAGTCTCATCGAATCTCGATGACAAAGGAGTTTCTATGCCGTTGAGGCAACACTTCTATTCATCAGAAAAATATCAAACATAGTTCCGAATAAACATTTGGTTTTTGCAAACGACAATTTTAACTTGTTTTGTAATCCCGTAGTGTTTATTTTGCAGCAAACGCGGGACAAGTTTATCTGATGGATGTACCAATCATAAGTGAAGATTATCCGTTTCAATAATTGTGCGTAAATACGCCGATACCGGAAAACTGGGTCACAAAAAATGCGGGAGGAAAAAAGCAGAGCTGGTAAAAGAAACGTGTTCAATTTGATATATTTAAACAGATCCACCATATCTGCGCCATTATCGTGGATCGAGTACGATGCCATGTCGGCATCGTGGCTCGACGAGCCGTATATAACTGACCTATTTACGTGGCCGCGGCCATGGCGCCGAGATACGTATCGCGATCACGTGTGTATGCTAGCTCGATTGTATTTTCGTGCGAGTTTGGGATCATGCGAGCTGGTCGCGCGCTCCGCGCACAAAAGCAACTTACTTGTATAATAGAGCCTCCTATAATAGTTGTTCCAAAGAGTCAAGCTACTAGGCTATCTGCCGATGTAAAACATGTATGAAAAGAACGGTAAAGTATCTAAAAATTTAGCTAACCAGAAATCTAAAAATAATTTTGTTATATCAAAATAATACAATCAAAAAATAACAGCAAAATACAAATGGACGTTAGGAGTCAGGATAATATATTGCACAATGCTAACTAATACCTATTAATGTAAACAATATCTTTTTTTGGACCGTATATGTGAGAAACACAATCAATACTAGAAATTTAAAATGCCTATTACGGTCGAAGCTGGATTTTCGTTGCTTAAATAATTCAGTCTTGAATTACTAATATATACTATATATGTACTTGCATATATACCATATTGTAGTCTTTTTCAAACTCCGCGCCGAATTATTTTTCCGGACGCAATTAAAACTACTCTAGCAATCGCGAATTAAATTGACAAGCAATTTAATAATTGGATGCTACCATCAAGCATCATATATTATAAATATGTTAATATGTTAAAACTGTTAATAAATTTATCGCGAAAAATATTACCTCGGCCGGGACTTGAACCCGGATCTCTTGTATTCCGTACGAGCGTCCTCAGCTATTAGACCACCGAGGCCTATTAACTATTAACTAATACCTATTAATGTGTCACAAATTCAATTTTGTAAAATAATTATGTATTGTAGAATTCTGAAACTGTTTATTAAAATGTTAAAACTTTTTGTTGTATTGTCATCAACGTTTCAGCGTTCTATATACATTTTTGACCCAACAAAATTATTTTCAGATCTGTAGTTAATTTTTTAAATTCACTTCAGCACTCTTTTTATGTGGTACTGTGATTTTTTTTAACCGTCAGTATATACGATTGAGTCATTCGTATTTTTATACATTTTTTTTTAAATACTAGCTTGGATAAATAATGGTCTCCATTCTTTTCTTTTTTTAAATATATAAATACTTTCTAAAGATGTTAAAGTATATGTAAGAATAACTTATTATTTTTCCCGTATTTGTAAAAGTGATAAAAATTAACACAAATGACCTATCGTGAGTAGTAAAGTACTGGAAAATTGTTGTGTGTACTAAAGGTTAATTCGGCTATCCACTGAAGACAGAAAAAAAAAATGTATATGTATGAAGGTATATAAGAAGGGTGTAAGGAGCCACGCAATAGTAAAAATACATACATATTATATATGTATTTTTACTCTTGGCTCTTTACTTTATTCTTAGCTCTATAGAGCCAAGAAAAAAGTACATGTAGGACTGTATGGACAATTAGATACACATATATACATACATACAAAAAGAACAGTTTTTCCAAATACTTAAAAATTTTAACTAAATATAGATCTGAAAATAATTTTGTTAGACCATCAAAATAATCAATTATTTTGATGGTCCAATAAAATTATTTTTAGATCTTCATCTACAAGTTAAATTTTTAGATTGTTAGCAAAATGATTCTTTTCGTAGATAAGGCGGAGTACTAGGAGTAGTGAAGCAGTTATGGACTTAGATGTGAAACTAGAAATAATTGGAGAAGGATCTCTGTTAATTATTCTTTTTGCTTACAGAACTTGTTCCACTGTTGCGAGGAATAAGAAGAGTGGCTTAGTTCGAGAAGATGCACGTCTCCGGAACGTCGACGTAAAAATCGCACGTGGCCACTTAAATCGACGTGGACGAGGTAGATTTCGAAGATCGGTTATTAAAATTTTGTGTCCGCGCCGAAGATTCCGCGAATTCTGACACCATCAACGGTAGCATTCCATTGCGGATTGACAGATATGTGTGTGTATATGCGTGTATGTAAACTCGTGCGTGTGCGTGTATATGGGCGCGATTTTTATTATCACTCATTCCGCGCAGTCTCTTCTTCGTCGGCATTCCGGGCTATCAGACCGCGCATTCACACCGTCGAATTCCTACGGAGCTGCTTCGGCGAGGAGGGATATCTATCTTAATGGAAGCAAGACGTCGCCGTCGCTCGTGCCGGCGGAACTCAATATAAACGGCGAGGAAAGGAATTTTATGGCGCATCAGACTTGACACTGGCTAAATCGCGGCTTATTGCGATATTATACGTGGAATGTGCGCAAATAGTTCATGCCGCCAACGTAAAATGAATCGTTTCGTTCAAATTTTGTGATTGCATAGCTTCAAACGTTTAATTCTCCTGTTACATGAAAAGAACAATTTTTTAAAGGTATATGGAAATTTAGATAGATATAGATATAAAAATAATTTTGTTGGACCATTAAAATAACTATGTAGAAAACTCGAGCATAATGAGAAATGCTGCAAAAAGTTTTGACATTTTAGCAACCAGTTTAAGCGACCTATATAATTATTTTGATAGTCCAACAAAATTATTTTCAGATCTGTATCTAGCTAAAATTTTAGATACTTTAACAAAGCCGTTCTTTCTGTGTAAAATTCGAATCATATATCTGGCAATTTGGAAAAAGCGAAAAATAATGTGCGTGAAATGCAAAATGTTCAAACCTCAAATGTTGAAATCTCAAAGGTGCAATGAGGTAGCTAAATTAATTCGGCAATGTCATCGGCCGCTTGCTGCTGCGCGATCGAGTTTAATGACCGGCAATCTGATTTCGTGTGTGCAGTTTGTAGGATCGGTTTCTCACGGGGCTAGTGATGTACAATGTTGGTGAGCGCGGCGAGACCACGGCGGAGCCTGGCCGCGCAAATTTGCCTATTGCGTTCAATACTTCTTAAACTACGCGGCAGTTCTGTAGTTTAGACTATTCACTAATCTCAGCAAATCCCAAGGGGCCAAAGTACCACGGTGTACAATGACGCTCTGCATTACGTTTACACGGATTGCAGATTTATATATCAGAGATAAAATTACAATTTTTTAATTTAATTTAATTTGTAATCACGAATCGCGTATATGTATTCAAAAATCGATATAATCTTTTACTTTGTGAAACGATACATTTGCAATATTATATATTATTTCCAATAAAAAGGAAAATGTGCATTCGCGTGAATAAATAATAATATAAAATGGTTGATCGGAGCAGTTAATTAAAGCAGCTCTGTGATTCGACCGCATCTTTTCTCATTTGCATTCTCTAATCAAGCGACATGTTAACTAATCGTCGTTTAGCGACACGAGTAGTAATTAATAAGTGGAAAATTGGTCGTATCCAACTGTGATACAGTTATAACGTTATCAACGAAACTGGGTAACACGGTGGTACATACGACACGGCACGTATTTCCTTCGCTTCCCTTAATTTCATTGGCAATATTCAGATCTTCGCGAGTTCCTGAAATCCCATCTATCCTATATACCATCCTCCACTCTATCCCTCTTTCTCGCTCTCTCGCAATTGCTGTGCCGAAGTTTCAAATTAATTGACGTTAAACCTGCTTCGTGGCGCTTCGGATATGATGATACGCGATCAATACAGACCAATATACCGCGAATGCATCATGCGAGATAGCTTGTTTGTCAGCTCATTCATAACACTCAGGCTAGTAAACCCGTACACATTTTATATTTATCCTGCGGCAGTCTTAACGTCTTAAAAGCTCTAAACGTAAAGTAGTATTCAGAAATTGCAATGCATGCAGTCAGACTAAATATGATTTAAAATATTTTTTATGTGACTAATGAAAAATAAGTAATTTAATTTTTTTGGTGTAATCATTATATTTATCATTTAAAAAAATGAAGTTAATAATGGAGTGATGATTAATTTGGACTTGGAATTCGATATTTCAATATACCGTAAGCTTAGTTAAAGGATGATTTTCGTTCGAGATTCTATAACGTCGACGACGTCCTTGAAACATGTCCAAACGTTGGTCGATGAGTGGGTCCGGATTTCGCGAACGAGACAAGGATGGACCGCTTTCAATTGTCGTTGCCGACGTCTACGACGTCGACGTCCTTGTCGGCAGTTCCACGTTTCGAATGGGCCATCTCCGCTAGTCCGGGCCGCTAAGAGGGTGGAATTGATTAAATAATTGGCCCCTTAGATTGGTCGGCTAGTTTCTGGAATGAATACGTTGGCGCCTGGCCAAATCCCAGCTTGAGCTCCCGAGGAACGCAGGGAAGAAGGGGATGAAACCACCAATCCGAACAAAGTGCCGCGAGGACAGTAGATGGCTTAATAATGGTTTCGATTGGGAATGGGAAATCTGCTTGTCACATCGGTTATTAGTTTCGAGAAGTTAGCACCTTTCTGGCCGCGCCTATCGTGTGTGTCAAGTCTCTAATCTACTGGGGACAGTTCGATAAAACTGGCCGTGGAATATCGATTAATGGAAACGCAATTCTAGAATAGAGAGAGAGAGGGGGGGGGGGTGGAGGGGCAAAGATGCATGTAATATCGAATTCCGTTTCCTGCTACGTTTTTTCAATAAACTCGCAATTTCAAATTTGTGTACATGGAATATGGACTCAAATCTTTTCCCTTTGATTGCATACAAACCCAAGAGAAATTCTACATTAAGAAATCTCACCAGCCTTGACCAACTTTTTCTCACAATATGGTATCCGAGATGAAATATTTTTCCTCAAAATAAAATATATTTCTTCGAGAAAGGATATGTAGGAATCGAATGCGAGGGCAATCGATAAGCTGCAACTTGTGAGTAGTACGTTGTGCACTTGCAAGGGCTTAGTACGATATTTATTTCGTTTTTTCTTTTTCTTTTTTATAGAACTGAATCACGTCTGTTCGATCAGATAATGCTAATACGACCTACTGGTATAAGTCTATAATTTTATTTAGTCGGCAACTTTGTTAGAATTAGCTAGTGGTGGTTCGGTGGTTCTTGATGTGTTAAAGACCTCAAAGACTTCGCGTGATAGCCCTTCTAGGAACGCGCTCTAGATGATAATGGAAGGCATGCGATTAAAACGACTGCTGACCAAACTATTACACTAATTAGAGTTTCGGTTCTAAGGCTTGTACAGTAATTTTAATGTCACTCGTTTGCTAAATCTCAATTAAAACACAATTTACAAAACACGAATAATATAAGAGAGACTTGACTACCTTTGAGTAAATATATATAATATATATGTAAATACACGTATTCAATAATATAAAAGTTTCAGTCCACAAAAGGAAAAATCAGATAAACTAATTTCTTAGATAAATTGAACAGTGTCTTATATTGGAGAAAAACTCTTTTCTAAATTTAATTCTTGGTTTCGTATTTTCAATTCCGTTCGTTCATTGTAAATAAAGAAAAACTCAGAGAATATATAAATTTGTAATACGCGATTTAAATTCCATCAACGAAAAATATGATAATTAAATCTGATCCATAATATTTAAGCGGATTAGGCAAATACACTAGCTCTTACTATTTCTCTCGATTATCAAGAGATTAATAATTCTGCCGAGAAATCTTATTACTATTTTCGGGCGCAGCTTCTGTGCCAGGCCATGCGGTATTTCAGTCCCGATATCTCATGACAGTGGGTTAATCGATTCCGTAAGTGGTTTTCCTGTAATATTCCCGAAAACGTAATCTGACTTGACCGTATTTCTAACGCGTAGAGAAGGACGGGCGCGGAGCGAATCGGAGCGATTTCGGTGGGCCCTCAGATAATGGACATAAATATTCTCCCCGGGGTTTTTCGGATTTATATTTCGCGCCGTATCAAGGATCTCATTTGCATCGAGAATTTACCGTGCGCGACGGCATTCGCATCCACCTACAAACCGGACTGCAAAACACACCTAGCCGCCGCTACATGGACGATAATGTGGGCCGCGCTCGATTGCGCGCACCGTGGCTAAGGTCAGGGCAGCGAAACAAAAAGGAAAAATGTAGACGGCGCGAGAAATAGGGAAAAAAGCGGCAGCTTTCCAACCGTTCGGACGGGTTGGAACAGTCTACCAGTATACCTCGCCGGTTAGCTGAATTATTGAAAAATAATACTCGTGCCTGAGAATGAAATATTATCCTCGCCTGCTTCGGCCAACTCTTTATGAACAACCGCTTTTCTCAAAGAGCCCCGCGATTTCATTAATCCTTGCGGTAACGTTGGAGCATTAGCCTAAGCTTAATCAAATATTTTGTTCTCTGATTTGGAAATCAGATTATCCAGCTCAATGTTCTATGATTTATTCATGAAACGATCTGTGTGGATTAAATATTAAATAAGAGCGAAAGAAAAGGATAATTGTATAAATAAATAATCTTTAATAACTATTTATAGGGTTCTCTGTTTAAATCATTCTAAATTTATCAATAAATCACCTAAATTTATCAATAAATCTGGCTTTATATTGCGACATATTTTTATGAGGATACAGCTTTAGAGCAAAATCGCACGCTTGATTCTCTTTTATGAGTTTCTCGCCCAGTTTCACGAGTTAAGTAACGCTATGTGGCGTACGAGAAATATAAGCTGCGAGTAAGCGAAACGGAGTGAATCGAGGAGAGAGAGAGAGAGAGATCGCTGATGAAAGACACAACATCGAGATTCGTGTTTTCATCCCACGATTCGTTCTGCTTTCCTCCATCTCTGATCTCATACTTCTGCCGTCCATGACGCTACAGTCGCAAAAACAGACTAGGATTTTTATTCGAGTTTTATGATTTAAATCGCATACTCCGCAATATTCTCCCACCGTTGCCAAGAAGTAGAAGGCGCGCGATCGAGTCAGCAGTTGATTTTATGCTTTATTTTTATGGCTTTACGTGTGGCAGCCTCTGTGCCCTCCGGAAGTATTCGTGGCCGCAATATGCAGCGGATAAATTCTATATCATTCCCTCCTCATAACCCACTAAATCATGCTTATAGATTTTATCTAGCGAATGAAGGTTTATGTTATTTCGTTGTTCTTCTCGTCATAACGCGACGGAATTACACCGTCCGACAGTATTACACCTGAATGATACTAAGTCACGCAAAATATATATGATGAAGTATAGATAATACTATTCCAAAATAAAATACGTGGCTTTTAATTCATCAAAAATAAACAGACTTGTGTACTTAGGTCGAGAACTTTATTCAAACTTTCATTGTTGGTCTATGTAGATTACGTCGCGTCAGGTGATACGCTCTAGGCGTTCTACGGATGGGCTGTGCCCAATGTTGTTTCATCGCCAGTTCGTGATAAGTTTACAAAAGGATCTCGCTATTCAATGCGCGATCGAAGTGCTTCACCGTAATGGGTGCCTGACGAGGCAGTTAGCCGCGAAATTGAAACGTGCGCGAATTCCGCCTTCATGCGGGGGATACGTCCATATCTGCGGTTACACAACGTACATCGCTGCGGTCGTTCCTTCTCATAGATTGCACAATGCACTCGGCGACGATGCGTGTGCATCGGAGTTCACGTGCCGCCGGTGAAGCCCCGGCGCGCCAGCGCGCTATGATCAGGCCAGCGTAATAACGAGAAAGCATAAATTGACAATTTGTCCCGGCGTATTGGTTTCCCTGGCCACGAGCCGCGTCCGATGCAATAATTGGTATACGCTGTCAAGTGCTACTCCGCCAATCCCCGCCATATACGGGCCAACCTGCGCTCGCACATCACCCGTTATCTCTCCCCTTGACGGCGCTGCCTCAACCAACCGATGCCGAAATTTGACGAAGATGCTTATAGTGCAATGGAGAATAAACGGTTGAATCCGGAAATTCGGTAGAAAGTAAGCGGTACTAGTATATAAGAATCTTGTGTGTTAATAGTAATAGGAAAAACTTTGTGCGATGGAAAAAAATGTGAGATTATTTTTTAACGTATTGTAAAACAGCTGTTGAATATGGCTCAAAATTGAGTCAAAATGTTCAAATTATATATATCACTAATAAACTGTGGTAATTATTTTATTTTATGTACCGAGAACCGCGTTTGATTCTTTGATTTTGTAGTTACTATTTTTGAAATTTGAGAGTCGCATTAATCTTTCGTGAAAAGTTTTTTTGTACAAAATTCACTGACGTTTAACAAAGAATTTATATCATTTTAAAGAAATGGAATCACGAAAAAAAACTATGTTTTTCGAAAAATATGGATCTTTCGGTATTTATCTATACGCAGTTTTGTAGACACAAAAAGAGATGCACACTGAGAGAAATGTTTTGTATCAATAACCAAAATTTTGTTACTGACGCAAAATCTATTTGTTGATATATGATCAATCAAATCGTTGGTTACCACGACAATATTAATTTGTTGAATTTATTAACTAAACTGATCATTTAATGGTACAAAACTGTTTTGTATGATATTCACAGATCTTTTGTAGTTGAGAATAGAACATTTTGTTACCGGAGCAAAACGAAAAATATATATCTCTTACTTTCTACAGAGTGAAATTATGTTTGGCAATTTTTAATTTCCTTAGTTAAGCAAAAATATATATAGATTTAGAGCAATTTAGATTACTAATCGCTCTGAAAAAATAATTACCATGATTGATCATGGTGTAGCGAGGACCGAGAGGTCCACGAGATTAGTCTCTAATCGTCTCGGCTTTATACAGGTAGAATTTCTCTTACGAGAAGACACGCCATCTCTGATAGCTCTGCAAAACGCTCCTTGCTCTACCATAGTGGATTATTTTGTTGAAATTACTAAAAGAATACTTATTTTGTAATGGTAATCAAATTTCACATTGTTATTTACAAAATGTAAGTAACCAAATAAATTTGTAATGTTAAATAAAAAAATTTTGTTCATCTAACAAAAAAATATTATATTTTGTTATTTTAACAAAATAATCCAATGATACTCGGCCATTTGTGAATATTTATTTTTTTTTGTTACTATTACTATATTTTTTCTCAGTGCAACTTGTGTTTAACTTTTTTTTATATCTTTCATCGTTCGGCAATTATTCTGTCAAAAAGAAAAATCTACATTCTTCTCAAGGAGTGACTTTATCCCTCAAACCATGGCACAAATAACAAAATAATTCAGTGTTACGTATGAATTATTCTACTTGTACACAATTGCAGAATTTTCTGAATGTCTGGGTTGCCTAACCTTCTCCATAAATTTGCCGAGACATTTTTATTAACTTTATAAAAAAATCTCATATATTTCCCGTAAATTTCTCTTCTCAAATCGCTGTGTATACCTAAAGCAACAGTCACGCGAATGAACAATTGCTAATGGTGAGGAAAAAGAAGGCATGTCTCAAATCGATTAGACACTCGATTAAACGCCTGCCGAGGATTGTGTTTATATATTATCCCCTAAGAAAGGGCGCGATACGCTCGATTCGCCAGCAACGGCCCCCAACGGAGAAATAGTCATAAACCTTCCGGCGGAAATTCAAACGCGACCTGGCTTTCCGAACAATTTACCTCGCGATGCGATCTCTGCATTTGATTCACGAGCTGACGATGGTGCCGCGGGTGCATCGGATGCACGCAGCTGCAGACGATACGGAAGACTGGAGCGGATGCCGCCACGTTTTTGTACCTTGAGGCTACAAGAACAGGATTACAAAGATTCTTTGTACGCGATGGTGGATGGGATGGTGGAAAGGGAATGGCAAAAGCGATGGGAGGGGTGGGGAAGGGGTGGAAAGGACGAAAAGGGCAACGCAAGAGAGTCAGAAAGGGTAGAGAATGCGCCCCCCCCCCCCCCCCCCCCCCCGGAAAACGACGAGACAACAAAGAGCAACGATGTTTCCACGCCGGCCTGGCTCGAAATGAATCCTATATTCCAGGTATGTGATCTCGAAATACGCTTTATGTAGAAACTATTAAAGCTAATCGTATATATAAAAGCTAAAACGAAATATTTTGCAAATGTCAGACGGCAAATGGCGGATGAATGAGCGCATAAAGCGAGCAATTTACCTTTGGCGCCCGAAGAATCGATGCTGGCAACAAGCGACGTTATATGTATATGTGATGCCGCAACGTACTATCGTTAATCACATCACGCGTTATCCGACTTTTAATAATTCCCGAGGCAAAAGACAGTTCCTCCTCTTCAAAGTACACGTTTCGACATTTGTGTTATAAACGGATATTCCTTCAGTTGCTGCGGTATCAGGATAAGGTAATTTGTACGAGAAATTATTCGACCCGATTGAACATTTAAACAATGCTTAGAATATGGTACGTCAATCAAAATGCTGAGTCAATTAATTCAATCGATCGCGCGCTCTATGAAACTATTCGCAAATTATTTGCAGAGCACTAATTAGATGCTAATTACCTCATGTAACTAATTGGGCCGGTAAAGGCCGGCTTTACTTGACGACCGCGACGAGAAAATCGTTGTGAGAGAGGAAAGGTCTGATAAGAACTGGTTCGTGTCATTCCTCAAAAAATCTACGTCGATAAAAAAGCCGTGTATGCTCGACATTATTAGCTTAACAATTTGCGTGCCACAATTACAACTTGCCTCAGCCCTCCCTCTCGTTTCAACCAGCCTCGAACTTCTGCGATGTTTTGTCGTCGTTTGACGGTAGATTCTTATCAAATCGCCTTAATCTAAAAAAAGGGAGAAGAGAGAGAGAGAGAGAGAGAGAGAGAGAAAGAGAGAGAGAGAGAAAGAGAGGCATGAGTAAAGTGGTATAAGTCTCCGCGTTCTCTTATGGTAGTTCTACGGTTTGGGCACAAGGCAGGCGACCAACAGAAAAACACGCAGGCCACGCGAGGCTCGCATTTTTCAAAGGAAACCTCTCGCCGTCAGCAAAAAAAGATTCGCTCTTTCGACTTAAGATCGGATAAAATTGCACAGTGGCATGCGTTTGCATCAGAACAGACGTTTCTCAGAGAAAATCGGTGTCGAGAATTCATCTTAATCCGCTGGTTTCTTGATCTGACGGATTGATCAACTTTTAATGTTGATTTCTTCTCGCAGTACGATGACAGAAATCTCGATACAACTATTTTTATAAAAAATAATTTTAAAGAGAATATTTTTTCAAAATTGCGTCACGATTTCACATCATTATACTTAATAGTGTCTAAAAAAAAAAGACAATTCAAGTTTATTCGAAGTTTGTCTCATTAATACCTGACTTGTGCTACTAAAGCATTTAATTGCAAACGATACGACGTAAGCCATTAACTTTTCAAAAATTTTAAGCTCGAGCGTATAAAAGTCCATCGTAGTAAACACGCGTTTAAATAAAGATAATAATTTAAAAATTTAAATGTCACGAATCCGCGGAACATCTCTTCTAGATATTTCGAGACTGCGATAAGCGCTTGTCACACAGCAGAAGAGTCCATAAATTATGAATGCAAAATGTCCTCTGCGGTTGCAACTGCGAGTCGTTCGCATAATGCGCAGCACAATGTAGGCGAAATGGCGTCCCATGTATTAAAATAACGTCATTTCATGCGCGCCACCATCGAGCGAGCGAAAGAAAAAGCATGGTAGATGATGCTAAAAAGCTTTTGTCCAGTGCACTAACGGAAACATTATGGCTTCCAGAAACTACGTTCTACATTTTTCAATGAAATTCTGAAAGCGAGAACACTTAATGTTCTCTTCTAAAATTACATCTGCTTGCTTAAATTTAAAAATACGATAGCCAATAAATAATAATATACTTGTACCTTCAATAAATTCTTTAATTAATTTGAAATCCGTTTTCCGTTTTAGTAAAAATATATAAATATTTATATTAATATTCTAATATTAATATAATTTAATACAAAATATAATACTTATTAATCTAATATACCAGTTGTCTAGATAAAATATAAACGAAATAAAATAAGATCCATTTGAAATTCAACGGATACAAAATTTTGTTATTTACTTATCTTTCCCCAAATCTTAATGCAAAGAAGTCTTCTCATACATTTACATTAATTACTTTCGCGATTAGATCTTTTCACAAATTTCTGCTAAAGATAATTTGATATTCATTCATTCTATTCATCCTGCGATACTTTCTATAAAACAGCATCCATGCATAACGCTGGTCGTTTCATGAAAATATTGTAAAACTTCGTCTGCTTTTTGAGGTCAGCAAGCAAAATACGTCCTCGTGGGCGGCTCGCGTGCTGGTCACTAAGTTCATGAAGCTGCTGAGGTAAACGAGGAACGATTACGAGGGAAGCGAGCCCCTTCTCTTCCCGATATCCTAGCGAAACGAATCGACGATCCCGGCAGGCCGACGAGAGAGGCCCTTGAGCATCATCGTAGCTTTTAATTAAGCTTTACTTGCCGGTGCAAACTTTGTTGTTCAACGCCGGGCCGTAGACTCCTCGGGGACGGGACCGAGGTAATTCAGTCTGAACGAACGGACAGCAACGAGAAGTTTATATTGGTAGACGGCCGAGAGACGGGCCTCGAGTCTATTATTAGGTGCTGCCTCTGATGTGGACAACGGCGAGTTGCGAATGTACGACGCGTGGGTCCGATTTGCATCCTGCAAGCTCGGACGTTTCCCGAAGGATCACGATCTCATTATACTCTCGAACTTGAGAATATCAAAATATGAGTGTTACCGCAACGTGATTGCTTCTGTGCGTAGAAATATTGTAGTCTTTCAATCAATAATCAGCGTAGAAACTGCTCTTTCATGTGTAATTTAGGAAAGATATTCCTTTTATGTTTGTTTTGTACTAGAAATCCTATAATAGAGTACGGCCAACAATTTTGTCAAATCCTACGAGAGAGAATACTATCTCACACATACTCTAACTTATACTGTCTCACTCTAATCTTAATTAAAGTTACGAAACAAAATAGTAAGTTAGAGATAGTTAGTATATATACAGGAAAATATATTTCTCGTAGAATTTTGACAAAATTGCTCACAGCCATATTCCGTTATAGGATCTCTATTTTATATCAAATAGGATTTAAAATATTTTTCAATGCTATTGATCTTGATACAAAGAACTCTTTCAACAAAAAGCAATCCTATAAGGATATAGATAGATTAGAACCGGCATTCTCGCATATGCACACACATTCACATTAAGCTCTTAAAATTATCACTATCGCTTTCGAGCATTTCCTATATAATTTCTATTTGATACAATTTCTTTCATGCGCGAGATCTTGCGGTCTTCGCGACAGTTGAGAACTTTGTATTTACATCGACCTCATGGGACAATGACTCGTAAAGTCCCGGTGTCTCGCGTGTTGTTTTTGCACAAAGTAAGCTACCGCACAGTTGAGGATCAGCTGGTATTTTCTTTACGAACCCAGCGGAGCTTATCTCTTTACAAAGTGTTTTGGCGACTTCCCCACGTAATCCTGCGAAAATAATTATGCGGTCCAGTCAAATGCGTTACGGCTAATTGTTGCCTTGAGTTATAACAGACTTCAACTTTACTAAATTTTTTACAATTAGCCTATTATTGTAGAAATTTCTTGAATAAAAATGACTATTTGAAAAAACTAACATGTAAAAAGAAACAATTTTGCTAAAGTATATTTAAAAATTTAGGTAGATACAGATAAATATATAATTTTATTGGATTTAAAATAATTATGTAGGAAATTCAAGCATGATGAGCAACACTACAAATGTTTTGATATTCTATCAACTGGCTTGAGTGTTCTATATAATTATAATATTTTGGTAGTCCAACAAAATTATTTTTAGATACTTTAGCAAAATTGTTCATTCTGTGTAAATATACGCGCGATACAATTTGATTGAATATCCCTTTTAAATGAGTGTTAGTTAATTAAACCAGTCAGTATATTTCGATTAGTCAATTCTGTGGTAGTTTATGTGGTAAACCATGCGTCCTAACAAATGATCATAGTGGTTCACTGAACGCGCTTTGTGCCAAAACTGTATTCAATAGCAAGTCATTCATTCACCGATGGACTATCACTTTCTGTTTCTAACATCGTTTATAGTGCAATCATCGGAAACATACTGTATAGGTATATCGAACTAGACGTATTAACACACAATATTAATTTTTATTAGACAGCCGGGAAAGCCACCTTTATGGCTTTTGAGTGTAATTTAAATACCATCATTTTTGGTGGTATTTTCAATACTAATATTGTATTAAACATAATTGTATACATGTTGCCCAAAATGTATAAAAAAATACAAGTATTGAAAAATATACAAAAAAATTAAAATACATAAAAAAATAATAAAACAAAAAGCAAAAAAAATACAAAAAATAAATTTAAAAACCAAACAAAAAAGAAAAGTCAAAAAGGAATTACAAATTTTCTACGTCCATAACTCTGGGTAATGCTAAAGGAAAGTTCTCTGCATGAGTCTATACGTTTATATTCATTTATGTTGTCAATATTGCGCTTAGGGCTCGAAATTTTATAAAGCTATGCTCAGAATTGGAATCAGCGATACTAAAAACCCCCAAAATACACTATTTTTGAGAAAATAAACATTTTTTATATTTGATCGTATGTTCCCGGCTGGGAAAGCCACTTTTGTGGCTCTGCACAAATCTCGAAATTTTGCGCCATGTGTATGTTACTTATATAGCAAAATTTTTGAGAAAAAAGAATTACTATTTTAATGAGAAAATGCCGACTGTCTAAAAGTCAAAATGTTAAATAATCTATTATATACATACAGTACATTATAATATATATTCTAGTATATTTCGTAACAAGCTTTCTTCGTATTAAACGAGTCAAATGGCAGACACTATTGTTAATCCAAGTTTAGTAAAAAAAAGTGTGAAAATTTTAGTTGGTCTAACGTGCAGATAAAACGAATTAACATTGACAAAAACGTCAAGGAATCACAAAGAATGTCAGATAAGAAAAACGAAAGAAATCAAGGTGCATGCAAACGCGAGATGTATACTGAGATAACGAATATGAAATTCGAGCACATTCGATTCAACACTCATCAGGATATGCATAATATCACTTTTATGGAAATCAACCACGAATCGAGATCTTTCGAGAAAATTCAATGGAGCTGAACAGCAATGATATGGACTCGTTAAAATTCTAACAAGCGGTAATAATTAAGGGGATGGGCGGAATAAAGGGACAATTCTACTTAGGCCCTTTTACGGCAATTAGCTTTTTCATGTAATATTGATCGTGATAGAGATGATTTATAACATGTAAGTACTTAAAGACATTACTTAAAGACATTATAAATTCATTTAATATTGTATTCATTTATGTATAATAAAAAAAGTAGCAAGTTATTTTAATTTTTATTAATATCAATATTTTATAATTAGGCCTTTATTCCGCCCATCCCCTCAATTAATCAGCATTCTAAAATAAGCTATTAAGGGAATGCGCGACGGTCAAACTTGATTGATGTCGACATAGTACACTTTTTAAATTCCAAATTAAAAATGTTGATAGTAGTAATATCATTAATTCATTTCTTACATTATATATCGTTCTGCCTCACGCAACGCATACATCTGTCCTTATCTAACATATTGCACCACCATCTCTTGCAAGATTGAGCACCTACTGCTAGACACAATTACTGCTGTTTGCCATTCTGAATCTTCGCTAAGCATACGTCCGCACTGCACACGTGAATTACGTTCAAGCTAATATATTTTTTCTAGGCTTTCAGTCTTAGTTCTACGAACTCATTGTCAGTATTGTTCGTTCAAATGATCCGAAGTCCGTTGGATACCTATGCTACTCATATGAATTATAAAACTTATAGAAAGTAAACTTTAACCTTTTAGATGATATTGATAGATATGAGCAAAAAAAGTAAATTTTTTCATTTTTGTACAATTTTCTTGCGAAATCGATACACCCAGACTTTCAATTTGTGCGTATTTTAATTCTGTAAAAAAATTTTGCAATGCAACACAACACATAAAGCCAGTTCAAAAATTTTTATTGCACTGTAATTCGTGCAGATAATTGCCATCGCGCTAGCATCCCCTTAAAATAAATAAAAAATCTTTTTTATGAAGAAATATCCCAGTCATATACTTACTTTCTCGTTATAACACGGCACTAATTAATTTTACAAAAATTTCTTAATAAATAAAAAAAGAGATAGAAAAAGATATCGCACGAATTAAAAAAAATGTTTTTCGGGCTCGCTTCAATTTCATTAAGGGACCGAATATATCGCTTGAGATAATCCAAAAGTGTTAATTTAAAACCACTTTCACCAGCTTGCGTCCCTTCCAGGGGCAAAACATTCAAGGTTGTAGATTTCAAAGCGGTGAACAAGGTTGGGAGGCAACGGCCCATATGCCGGACGTCTGGCAAGTTTTTGCCATAAATACCGATTATTAAATAACCACAGTGACCGGGCCGCAGTTATTATGGGAGATGCGCTACGGTCTCCAGGAATGGTTGGTGTTCTCCCTCGGATCGCGATGCATACACGCGAAATACAGTGGACAAGCGTGAACGTGACATAGGAGAGGGGGAGGGGGAGGAAAGGGCGAGGCGCGGCGAGGGTAGGAAGCGACATTGGGAAGGGCGAGTCGGAGGGCTGTGTTTCAGGATGGGTTTAATACAGGTACAACGCCAGTGCCGTAGGCTTTATGATGACGAAGAGCACCTGGGGGACCGGCGAGCCCGCAATTTCCTCGTTGTGCACAGACGTCGCACCTGTACACCGCTCTGTATGCGCGTTCAACACACGCACTAACGTGTATGTATTAGGGAAGTGGCATCGTGTGCGCGTACCAACGCGCCACCGGTCACGGTTGCATGGGACCAATTTGTATCTGGACGCGGACTCACGGTGATGCGTCTTCGATAATCTCTTTGGGAATTACCCCAAGTAGCCGAGGAACGCCCTCGCGTGTTTCCAGCGAGTATTCCGCGCGCGGTTCAGTAGCTCACCCTCCGAGCTACTGAAAAAGAAATACGTGCGATGCGAAACGAGATAATAATTAAAGGGTCGGAATGACGTATAGCACTTGCTGTGCCTTAAAAATCTAGGTTTAAAAATCTTGAGTTACAATGACGATGAAATAGAACGTTTGTTGTATATTCACGCATTCATAGAATTCAAACAAGAAAAGAACAGTTTTGCTGAAGTATTTTAAAATTTAGCTGCTTTTCATAGATCTGAAAAAAAAAATATATATATATATATATATAATTTTGTTGGATCATCAAAATAAATTATGCAAGACTTTCAAGTATGATGAGTAATACTGTAAAAAGTTTTGACATTCTATAAACTGTTTGAACGTCTTGTATAATTTATTTTGATGAGCCAACAAAATTATTTTCAGATCGGCACACACACAACCGGCTAAACTTTTAGATATTTCAGCAAGACCGGTTTTCCCGTATATATGTTTAGTATCTAATTAAAGAATTTGCTTGTAATGTTCTATTAAATTAAAACAAAAAAATTTAATAAAAGAGAACATAAATCATATATACTTTATTCAAAAATTTATGAATCAGTTATCAGATTCGATTTTATCACGGGTAATATACCGCTTTTGCAATATATTATAATTATTTTGCTTGCAAAATTCATTCATTATCCCAACGATGATCGATTATGTCGATATTCACTGTACGAACGAGTCATCTGAATATCTTCCGTTAAATCGATTTCATTCTCGTTCCTCTCTCTCTCTCTCTCTCTCTCACTTTTCAGCACGCAGCGGATCGTTGAAACATCACTATAACGAGCCTCACGAAGTTGGTGTACAACAACACCACGAACGATAACATCACTTGGTGGATTGGTAGGTGATAACGATAGCTAGTATTCCACCTGAAAGCAGCCCCGTCGACGGTTAAAGAGGCCGTCGGAAGCGGCGTGTCTTGTTGCGAATTGCGAAGGCTTCTCTGATCCATTCTTTATCCATTATTATCAGCCGCAAATAAGGATGCACATTAGAAGACAGATTCGAAAGAGCAGAGAGGAAACGGCGAAAAGAAAAAGAGAAGAGGCATAAGACGAGAGATGAAGAGAAAGAGAACCTCAACTTCCAGCCCGGTTCAAACGAGTAGATCGTTAAACTAAAGAAAACTTTTAACCACCCCACCGCCTATCCAGTCAGCCCGCTCTTCTATATTTATGCTCCACCGAAAGTACGGTTGCGGTTCCTCCAGGACGTTTCGACTCTCGAGGCTCTCCTGAGAGCGGACTTAACAAAATTATCGCGCGTATTTCGTCGGAAAGTTTCGTCGCTCGGAAAATAGTCGCCCATTCCCGAATGTCCGAAGCTTGGATGTAACTCAGAGGCCTCGAAACCGGGCACGGGTAAATTGTGCAAGTGTGATGTACATCTTTTCTTGAAATAATAAATTTAAACGCTCTCTCTCTTTTTTCTCCTAATACCGAATACACGGATTTTGTGGCCGGAAGGATCTCGAATTTGACTCTATACGATATTGACTAAGCACGACGACGCTGGCCCAGCACGCGTCTTCCTTCGAGCGTTTCCGTCGCTTGTGTATTTGCACGGATACATTGCACGTTGCCATAGACGTTGGCAAATCACATTTCGAAGCCTGTCAGAGGCGGGTGGGGAATTGAAGAGACGAATAAACAAGCAGAAGAGCGGAGGGAGACGACGGATGGAAAGCGGAGCATTACAAGATTTCCCGATCCACCGCTCGGCGCGCGACTGTGTATATTTGCGTTTCGCAGAGGTGCTTCGCAGACGAAAACTGCATGTAGCGAAAACGGACTGCTGGATGTATCGTCGACGAGCAGAGACGCCAGCTTTGGACAAAGAAAAAAAAAAAGAAGAAGAAACGAGGAGTATTGCGAAAATGAAAGGAAAGAGGGGAAATAGATAGAAGGAGATGAGCAAGCAGCAGAGGCGAAACCACTACTGTCGGCGCGAAAAAGCTGCTCGCTTGAGCGCGAATTTCTGGAAAACAGGGAAAAGTTGGTAATTAAAGCGCGAGAAAGAAGGTAGAAAAAGCGGAGAGAAGGAGAGACGGTGAGAAAGGGAGTGAGACGGAGAGGATTCGCGAGGGCGACGAAAGTTGTCGGATAGGGTAGAAAGCAGACGGTGGAAGCTTGGCTGAAGAGAAACGGGAGGGGAGTGAGTGGCCCAGGAAAATGCATGGAAATGTATTCCCAGGAGCAAGGGCGTACCGGTAGCGAAACCGAAAGATGGAGAGAAACGCGCGCGCGGAAAGGGGAACCGAAGGACGCGATAGGGGTCGTGACTGGGACGCTGAAGATATTATAAGGGTTGAAAAGCCGACGCCGCGCACCATCACCGAGAAATTATGCTTGATTCTTCCGACCGGCCCCGCCTCCGCGATTGTCATTCTTCATTTTGCGCCGTTGCGACCCTCTTTCTTTCTCTATCTCTCTCTCCCCCTCCCTCCCTCTCCCTCTCTCTCTCTCTCTCTCTCTCTCTCTCTGCGCTTCGTCGGATCGTCCCTGTCCTTCGAGTGGTTTGCTTAGCTTAGCGTTAGAGAAGCTTTTATAAAATGGTGAAAATAGAGATCAACGACATTACTAAAATTACACGTCCGTCTTTACTTCGAGCAATTTTATGTAACCAGTGCTCTCCTACAAATAACTGTTTTCAGAATTTCATATATTTATATTACAAAATGTAAGAAATATTATATATATAAAGCAAAATTATAAAAATATCTGTAAAAATTATACAATTTATAATAGAAATATAAATTTATATGTTTTTTTAGAAAAATTAATACTTTTTTCTTTAATTGTGTAAATAAATGTCTTTATATTATATTTGTATGTATTTTATGTGCATATTCATATTAAACAAAAATGTAATAACAATAGAATTTTTCATAGTTTGTGAATTTTTGTAATATAGCATAATGGTAATATCATACATATTGTATTTACATTTTTACGTTCGCAGGTATCGATAACAGAGCTTAAGAGAAATTGTATGTAGTTCGTTGCCAAATGATTACGTAAATATTTTTATAAACTATTGTAACTTTAATTGTAAATTCCCTTTGATAAATTTTTTAATTACTATAAAGAATAATTTTATTTGTAAGATATGACTTTACTTTCGTGTTTGCAAATATGCACCTTTAATAATGAATTCTAAAACTATCCACTATTACTATTATAATTGTTGTAATTTAATATGTAATTTTTTTAGTGTACATTACTCAATTCGCTTGCGACAAACTTAACTGTGAAATATTATAGCTAAGAACATACACACAGCAAAATGATTATCAATACCTCTTTTTGTAAACTTTGTAATTTATATTCATGATGTTATTACATTTCCACAACTCTGATAAATAAAACTTAATAAATATATTTTTAATATAAATATACGATTACATAACATATTTTGTGTTTAACTTGCATATATTATAATATTAAATGAAGAAAATAATAATAAATAATAATTTTCTGTTGTCAGCTTCATTACATAATACCATTTGGTTTTATATTACAATATTACAAAACAGCAATAAACGCGTTTTGTTAAATTAAACTATTTGGAATGAGAAACAAAACAATCATAAATTTAAAAATATTGAACACTGCGTTAGTAGCTTTTGAAAAGGAATGTGCGGTTTAGTGAAATCGTTTTCGATGCGGTTAACAAAGTGCAGAGTTGTTTGCGGCAGCCAATTTTCAATGACTGCATGGCGTCGCGCGGTCGGAAAGGAAGGGATACAGGGGGTGCAGGAAGGGAGGTAGCGCAGAATGCGCGAGGGACGAAAATAGAGGTGCGGGATTCCGGGCTGAGAATGAAATGGAATTAAACGATTCATAACGCGTTTCCATACTCGCACGCGTGCCGCTAACAGCTCGGTAGTTAGACCGCTATTCATTGGTTGATTCGTTCTGGCATCCGACGTAACTTTTCTTCTAAATCGGATCATGATTAAGCAACGCGTACGCCAAAAAACGGATGAAAAACGGATGAATGGCAAAGGGAAGAAAGAAACATGGCGAAATGCTCGGCGTAGCGTGACAACTCAGATAGGTCTAACTTATGCATTTTGGGCCCGAAGTGAAAAAATTCGAAAACGCCATCCATAAAGTCCTGAAATCTTAGATAATAATATAGCTACGTTATTTAAAATTAATTCCACACTTAATATTTAACTTTTATTATTAGCAAAACTTTAATCGAACTTAGACGCTGTTACCGTTCCATTGCCGTCTTAAAAAAGTTTTCACGATATTCTATTTAGCTTCTGGCTACATGGACCTAAGAAGATTCTGCGAAATAAAAAACTGACAAAGAAGGGTAGCTGGTTTTGGCAGAAGAATAGAACGACTCTTATAAAGGGCGCCGTTGAAGCGACTACTTCATCCGCTTTGCAATGAAGTGATGCCCCGAAAGCGCGTTCGGACGCGATCGACGAAATTTTCCACACAGACTCCCTTCGGCGCTGACCGCGTACCAAGTAAGAGAACACGTCCTGTCGGCGAAAGGGTGTTTTCGGGTTCGTTGCTCAAGTTCCGAAAATGCTCACGATTCTGAGAGCAGGAGTATCGACGAACGAGATCGCACGTTCGTTCGGAAACCTGGAATCGCGTACCAACCCTGGATTAGCCGATACCAACGGAGAGATCTTTGCGGAATCCGACGAAGGGGAGGAAATCCGATTCCATGTTCCTCGCACAAATACACGCGAAAAGGGTTGAACGTTATCGTCGATCTTTCCGTCGCCGTTCAATGCCAAGTGGCGCCGAATGCGCCGCAGAATTTTGTCGCGTTTTGGTAGTAAAATGCGTCCAGACGGGCACGTCTTATTCACGCAATAACCGGAGCCCGGAAATTTTTATTTCGACGACATGTGTCGCCGCAACGTAAATATACATTTAATCGCGAGAACACACATCGAGCTAGAACCACCGAAAGATTTCTCTCCGTTCCGTGATATCTTTCGTCGCTTCCTATCGTTCGCTCGTCTTTGCGCACTGACTTCGATATCGACACTGACAGTATAGGGTTACCACATGACGCGGTGGTCTCTTTGTGTACTATCTACAACGGCGTATAGCCCAGGACTTCCCCTATACACGGCGAACTTAATTTCCCCAATTTCGACCGCGCTTCGTCGACCGCACGATGCAATTTATACCGGCCGGGCCGACCCGCCCCTTCTCTTCCTATCCTGCCCTCTACCTATACACCCTCGGTAGCCGCCCTTCGTCCATGTAGCCGCCGCCGCGCCACGGTAATATCTCGAGAGGTCGTGCACGACGATTTAGAGGGGTCGAATATATATCGTACAGCGGGCGGCGCACCTGCGGCGAAGTCGTGCGCAAAGTAACGATGTTCCCTTGTAATTCGTCGCTACTGTTCTCGTAAATTCGGAACCAGCATCATAATGTCTTCGTTGGTCCATTTCGCGGTGCGAAAAATACTGGATAAACCTGGCAGCAATGATCCTTTGCTGATGAATGAGAGCGCTGTATATACGGAGAGGTATGAGTCTGTGGTCCACTAGCTTATGAGTATATATATATATTCTCACAGTATTTCTATCTCATAATTTTGTGTTTTTCTTATTCCCTTCACTTTTAAAATTTAACATATTTAAGATAAAAAATACACTAAAAAATATATTAAATATAATAAATTATTTGTTTGAATAGTGTCATTTAAATATTTGCTCTCTAAATCTGAATTAGTGGATAATCACTGATATCAGTGTCAAGTATGCCACTGTTAATCAGTGAATGAAATGTGAGATCCCTAATCTAGCTGATCTTTATTATGTGATCTAACTAACCTTGCTTTAGTGCATAAATTCGATGAATATGGTATTGGAAAATTGAAATTAACATGTAAATATCAGTATTTCAGTTACATAATTAAACTATACTACATAGCTTAAACATTCTTCCTTTTTTGGTTGAATTTCACTATCTGTGTCAAGTATACCACCGAGTAATTAATGACTATCCACTGATTCAGATTTAGAGAGCGCTAAATATAAACATATATTTGTTTGGTACAAAACCATTAATTTGATTTAGCTATCATTTCTTTTTATTAAGTATTTATTTACTGTAAGTAAATATTTAGTTGACACTATTCAAATAAATATTTATTAAAATTTAGAATATTTTTTTCTCAGTGCAAGAATTTATTTTATGTCAATAATAAATTCATATAAATTATAGATCATTATGAACAAATCAAACACAAGTTCGCTGGATGTTAGGCAGATAAAATTTGTAAATTAAAAAATTTATCTGTTTTAAAAAAATATTCTAAAACTTATCTTGAAATTATAAAATTTTTTATTAAAAAAA
Organism: Trachymyrmex cornetzi; assembly: GCF_001594075.2. Taxonomy (NCBI): domain Eukaryota; kingdom Metazoa; phylum Arthropoda; class Insecta; order Hymenoptera; family Formicidae; genus Trachymyrmex; species Trachymyrmex cornetzi. Next base: position 2,268,498 of record NW_017295861.1, on the reverse strand, counting down.
TTTCTTGATTTCTAAAAGATTACCAATATCTTAAAATTTTAAAAATTTATGGAACTTTAACAATTTACATTTTTGTTAATTATTTCTACAATAGTTTCCTTAATGACAGAAATTACTGGATTCATCGGTAAACAGTGACGTTCATTTGAGCGCGATTATGGGTTTATAGGTGAAGTAATATTCTTAACGAGGTAAAGTACATAATTACACAATGGCGTGCTAGCGAAGTATGCCTTTCCCCGAGGTAATTCGGCCGCGCTAGCATTACGTGTTGTCCGGCAACAGTTTAGCCAGTTTTATTAATGCTCGTCGCTGAAATCGATTCCGACTAATGACGAAGCGACAATATGTAAACGTGAAAATATTGTGTGAATTATACGAAATGTTATCGGGAATCGCGCCGTGAAGTCGTGGCTTCAATACATTTACATCTTGAAATTTAATTAAAAATGAATGTACGATATGCATATTTATGATTTAGTTGAATTTACAATTTTATTCGCTCGTTGAAAATGTAACAGGCCCTTCTCGACTTTAAGTTCATTGCAGAAGCAGCTATTGATCGCGGTCCTTTTGTATCGGCAGCGATAAATCTGCTAATTTTACGTTCAACGATGCTCGAAGTTGCGAAGACAGCTCCTTCGAAGGATTATATTATACAAACAATCGCGTCGTTTAGTCGCTCTTTCTCGTAAATCCCAAGTCAGTCGACGAGAGACAATGATATTGAGAGCGAGGCGGAGAAGGCGGAGAAAACGTAGCGAACGAAGGTTCGCTAAGCCTCTTAGCATATTTTGCTCAAGTTCGCTATTGTTATTGGCGCGTATATTTTTATTGCATTCATTATCTGCTGATCCTCTTACCGAGTTTGGATTAATTGGTTGTTTTATAATAAAAGGGGAAGAGAGAGGAGTTCGAAAAGGAGGAAAGATGAAGCGTTCTCGAGAAAGAGAGGAAAATAGGGTGGAATATAGGATCGCAATAGTGTTTGGTTTACCACTAACTTCTGTAATTCTCAGCTGGAGAGATTTTCAAGTTGATTCTTCGAGTAATCACGCCTCGTTTGGCGAGACTAGAGTATTCTTAACCCTTTACCGGTAACTGAAGTCTTTAAAGGTACTAACGATACTTCGATTGTGATTTTTAGATAAATTTAAATCTGTAAAAAAATGAATAAAATACAATTCAACTTCTATGATGGTAATAACTCGTTGTTAAAGCTTTGACAAGTATACTAGAATTTAGAAGACGAATAAAAAAAAAACGAAAGAGTTAAAATTTATGTTACTGGCGAAGGGTTATATTTCAATGTTTAAAATCGATGTTTCTCGCAACTACATGAAGGGACATGAAATAATATCAACGAGAAGTAAATAAATAGTCTTCAAGACGTTAGGTATATCGTTGAACGAAATGTATTTTATTGGAGGTATCAAATTATACGCGATATGGTAATTAGATTGAAAAGATAGCGTAACACTTGGCGTGATACATGTACGTGTACATATGTGTATGTATGTAATCGAAATAGCACACGACGGCCGATATCTTTTCATCGGCGAGGGTAACGATCCTGTTCCAAGAAACGTTACTTTCGCGAAAAGAAACGCAGTTGTATCGCATTAGCATTGCCGCAAAAAGTTAGCCTGTCACGTACTTTTATAAACGTCACAAATGTTTAACGAGAGGACGAATCCATAATTTGATCTTCACTTTTCGTTACAAAAAGTATTATTATCTCCATTCTTATTTTTCTAAATCGGGAATATATTATACAATAATCCTCATCTACTCTCTAAATCTGAATCAGTGGATAATCACTGATATCCAAATATGCCACTGGTAATCAGTGAATTAAATGTGAGATTCCTAACCTAGCTAATCTTTATTATGTGGATCTAACTAATCTTGTTTTGTGCTTAAATTCAGTAAATATGATATTGGAAGATTAAAATTAACATGCAAATATCAATATTTTACACGGAGAAAATTTTATATTAATTTTGAATACAATTTTAAATTACACTTTACTATGTCTTGTATTTTCGATGGACTCTCACAACATGATTCCGATTTAACTTTTACTATGGTAATACTAATTTTTATCACATTAAATAAAGTAATTATTTTGTTAAGCCATATTCTAACATGAAAACGGTTAATTTTTACTATGGTACGCAAACAAAATTTGCTAGATATATTTGATTTTGTAATAAAAAATTTTTACTATGAAAAAAGTGTAAAAATTACGTTATATTATTGTTTTTAAAAAAATAACTATAGCATTTAAACTTATAATTTATATGAAGACCGCAGCTACTACCACATTATAGTAATTTTAAATATAAAATTTTCTCCGTGTAGTTATATAATGCTCAAACATTCTTCCTTTTTTAGTTGAATTTCACTGATTATCAGTGCCAAATATGCCACTGGGTAATTATTGACTATTCACTGATTCAGATTTAGAGAGTATATATTACGTGTTGTCGCACATATATAATACCTTCTGACAAGTAAACCTACGGAAGTGTCATTCGCCGGTTTTAATGAAACTTTGCATATTTGTAGAACTTTGAAAAATATTTGACACGTATTTTTTTTTATCGGCAAAGGTCCACTCTGAAGTGGATGAAACCTACCCCTTAAAGGTAAGGGTAGATTTAACATATTAGGTGAAATAAGTTGAAAACTTTTGAATTTCATACTTTTTACATAAGATTTAGTTTCAACGACCCCAAAAATCCCCTAATCCATTTTACTTTTTGAAATTTTCAACTTATTTCACTTAATATGTTAAATCTATTCTTATCTTTAAAGGATAGTTTTTACCCTTCAGAGTGGACCTTTGCCGATAAAAAAAAATACGTGTCAAATATCTTTCAAAGTTCTACAAATATGCAAAGTTTCATTAAAATCGGTGAGTGACATTTCCGTAGGTTTATTTGTGAGTGAGGACATTCGTGCCGATGTTTTATTTTCGTTTCATCGCGCAAAGAATGTCATCGATAATTCCGAGGCGATTTCTCATGAGCGAAATTTCTGCCGACCTTCTGCCTCGCTTCGTACGCCCGCCGAGAGCCTGGGCCGCCATAGTTGCTATCAGATGGTAAGATAATGTAAACTTATGCGAGGCACGCCCGGCGCACCCCCGCGTTTGAACCAAGCACCAAACTTTGCCGGGTTTAAATATATCACCCCTACCATTACGGTTTAACCATATGCTCTCGCGTCCTTCTCCTCTCTCTTCACCCTCTTCCTGGTTACTGCAACGAATGTACGTCGCCCCTGGGCCATCCGCCCAATGGGCATCCCTTACAAGCCCGTGTCCGGATTTAGATACGATGCTCCCGGTCGCCATTCCCGGTCCCAAAAAGCCTTCTGACAAATTCAACGCCGAGTGTGTTTGCGTAGCGCGGGCGCAAACGATTTTCTCGCTCTCGTCCCTTTTCGTCGGTGCCTTTCGACGAATAATTTGTCTCCCTCTTTGTTTGGGCTCTAACCACTGCGACGGTTGGGAAAAGAATTGTCCGTAACAATCCGAAATCCAAGCATTTCATTCTACCCTTTGAATAGACGTTCGTGCCGCGTAGACATTATAATTCAATAAAGCACAATTCAAGCAATTGAACGACAGGATTTGTCACAAGAACTGTCACAAATCTTATTGGAACCTTGAGTAAAAATATACACTGTAACGTTTTACATTTAAAATACACTGTTCAATTTATAATATCAAATTAATTAAGTATACTCATTTTAAGTTATTTTTAATCATTTTTATCGGTCGCCAAGCTCCTATTTATTATATTGGTTTTAACTAAAAAATGTAACTCAAGAAATATACCTATCAAACTTTACTCAAACATTATTTACTAAATGCATACGTCGATATAGACGTTGTTTACTTTGAAACGTAGCAATTCAACTACAGAATTAAATTGATTTATATTTTGACAAATATAGAAATTGAAAATAACAAAATATTATTAATCTCAAGGAATTGGGTCATCATTCATGCTCCTTCAATATCTAACAATATACTACACATAATAACGTAACGTTTTGTGCAGCATTAAAAAAAATAATTTCCATAATTTAATTGTATCTAAAAATTACTTAATATTTCGTTAACAGCACTCGTTGGACGATAAACGAAACGTCACTCAAATGAATGATTGATCGAGCTCAGACGTTTTGCCGGATCTTAAAATTAATTCGCTCCAAATAAACACCGGAGAAGAGCACGGCGTTCTCGTTAATATGTACGATGTCGAGCGATACCGAGTGAGACAGCGTTGGCAGATGTACCATTAGCACGCCTCGCACCGGGAATTGAGTTATTAACGGTTATCTTTGTATTACGATCAATTCAGGGCGAACGATAATCGTCGTAGGAAATACCTTGGCAGCGCGGTGGGCGCGCGCTCGTGTACGAGTGCAGCGGAAAGTCACGTAAATGCAACCGGCTGTAATTTTGTGTCCCCGCCATCGTCGTAGACCGCCCGTCGTGGTAATGTCCACCGTTCGTCGAGTTATCGCACACATGTATTGCTGGCACGTAGATATTTCCGCGGCTCCGCGGAACGTGAGCATCGAGCGCCAACAAAAAGAAGGAGTGAAAAGTATCGACCGGATAACGCTTTGCGCAGATAAGATAAAGAAAGAGCTCGCCAACAAGATGTTGCCCGATTACGAATAGGAACCGTTAATACCTTAATGAAAAATATTTTCCGGCAGGCGCGTTAATTTTTAATCCTCAGCTATTGATGCAACGAATAATTAGCGTGTACAATTGAATTATTAAGAACAAACTCATTGGTCCTTCATTGAAAATTTATGTATGATATTAAAATATTAATATATGATATATGAAAACATTAATCATAAAATATACGTTTTATGCAAGGAAAGGACGGCTTTGTTGAAGTATTTAAAAAATTTAGCTAGATCTGTAATTTTGTCAGACTACCAAAATAATTATATATAGGATTTAAATTGGTTGCTAGAATATTAAAGTAGTATTTTTGTAGCATTGCTCATTATTGCTGGAGATTGCTACGTAATTATTCAAATGGTCTAACAAAATTATTTTCAAGTCTGTATTTAGTTAAAATTTTTAAATACCTACTTTAACAAAAACGTTCTTTCTTCGTGTACAGTATTTAAATCTCTTTACATTAATTATTAAAATTAATTAAAATTGTAGACTTTTTTTATTGTTAGAAACCTACAAATTTTTTATAATATATCAATTACAAGTTAAAATTGGCATCTTTTACAAAACTTTAATAAAGAGAAAGAAACCATCGACAAGTGGAATAGAACGATAATAGTCAGACACGGGCAATCGAATCTGAAAAGAGAAGCAGATGATTCGATTCCACGAAAGATTAACGAAAGATTAATCAGAAACGATCGTGTTCTGCCCGATGCAAATAGAAACGAAAGTACGGTGCCTGGAAATTAAGTTACGTGTTCGTGTCGGCGGTTTGGAGTTCTCCGTTTATGCCGTGACACGAATTAATCCTAACGCCTCGATCTCGCGAATCCGGCAGGATTGTGCACCCGCGTAGGCGTCGTAACCGTCTACCTATATTGGATGATGGAAAGAGTCGAGAGAGGGCCCGTACCTCGGGCGGATTCGAGACGTGCTATCGTTTTTCCGGATCATTAATCGACCGCCGCGCCTCCGCCTTCCAGAGAGATAGCGCAGTCGTGATCGAATTTAATTGCAAATACGTCTGTGTGTATCCTTGCGATGTTTACACCGCGGTAATAGATTAACCACGCTCGAATAACGACGGATCGATTCGAATCCAATCGAATTGGTGAAACGCCGAGAACGTAAAAGGCGAGAACGTTCGACTGTCTGCGGAATGTACTGCCTTCCATCAGGATATAAAACGAATAAAATCGGATAACTTCCAAATTAATAGTCGGTATCTTCAAGTTATATATCCTAGAATTGGATTTGTCCCGATCGAAAACAGATCCGATGAAAATATGCTGCGCGCCAGAATCTTGGTGGCGAACCCACCGGGTTCTACAGGAACCGAAGCGGAAGAAAGGAAGTCACGCCCCTCTCTAGTAAGCGCGAGGAAAGTTATTGCATAGTGACAGAGACAGATTGCACCTTGACGAAACGAGTGGTTGTTTTACATTTGCCGTCCGGTAATACGCGCGAGAAGATTTCGTCTACGCTCATTACGAGGAAGTAGTTCGTCATCGTTGGACAAGACTTACGCCGTGTAGTTGACTTCGACGGAACGGAACGTTGAATAAATGATATTGCAGCGTGGGATGATAATAATAATCGATGTGGAATGTCGAGTGACATAATGAATATGCGCCAACAGAAACTGGTGACGCGTTTATTTGTGAGATATTTCAGAAAGCAATTTTGGTAATTTATTTGAAAGGCGCTGTTTGGGCGCACGTTGATGAAATGAAAAGTGCTGGATTTATTCGATAATGTTTTAGCTGATGTAAAGAGTCGGCGTTGTTGTTGAAACCAAACAGCGGAAAAGAGCTGCGGCAAATAAGTTTAATTGACATATTATTATAAAATTATTCAACGTCGCTTCGAAAAGAAGAGAAATCTTTGGATACTTGACGCGTTACAAAAATAATTGTACAAACTTTTTTTTCTTGACTAAATAGTAAAGTAAAATTACCGTAAAAAGTTTCATTGGTGATTAAGAGATACCAACAATAAAAGCACTTTTTGTTTTACGGCCAATGAACGATCCGCGCGATTTAATACGAAAAAAAATCGCTTCTCGCGCCTTGTTGTCGCAGTTTAATTCCCAATTTGAACGAGCTGCCACTAGCACAAGCGATCGTTTTCGCCTCCATCCCGCCATCGGCGCGTGAACGAGTCTCCCCTTGACGAACTTTGTGAGCGCAGATTGACGTAATCCCAGTTCAATGACGGTGCAGCACCGTATAACGATGAAACCGCCGATCGCTCTGTTGCGGGCTGCGGTCGATCGTTAAAATAAAACCGCGATTTGTCGGGTCGGCATGATTGTGCGGGCCGAAACGAGCCCCTCGAGCGCACTCCAATGAGATTTCGGGGAGGGTAACGGAAAACGAGTTGTGCGCCGTTAATAAAGATGTTAATCTTCGCGACTCTTCCCGTACTTGACGCACGGCGGGGCGACAACTATAAATCATTTAACGAGATGAAGTCGTTGTATACGCGATATAACGACGAAGCAATAAGTGTATCTCGGAGAGGTGCGGGCTAGCACTTCATCTAATTTTTCAAACAGAATCGCAGGAGGGGGATTCCTTCCGTCAGCGGGATACCGTGTCGCCTAGCGAAGTCGAAGGACTAAATTTAAACAAAGCTCGGTCCGGAATATAAAGAGCAGGGGAACGGCGATCGTTAAGAGAAAAAAAAAAAAATCATGATTTATCGAGGTAGACGGTGATTACCGGTCTCGTCGCGTTTCTGAATGTGTTACGAGGCGAAGCGAGGCAGGCCAGCCAACGAGGCTCCTCGGGGCGTGGGTAGGTTTGCTTGGGGTACTATCACAATGGGCGCACGAAAAGGGGCCGAACCGCGAGTGCAAAACAGCGACCGAGATTCTTCACGGCGATTACGGTTGCCGCCTTATTGCCGCGAAGCTTTTGCGCGGTGCTGTTAAATCCGACGTCCATTAAAAGATCGTAAAGCTTCGCAATGCCGTCGGGACGTAGTGTTCCGCCGCGCCGCGTGGAGGAGGCACAAAGCTCCACCGTTCCGGAAGTAAAATAAAAAGTTTCCGCGAGGAGAGAGGCGACTGGAGACGCCGAGCCGATGAGAGGAGGCGTGCCCTCGCACATTTCTCGCGCGAGTTTGCGTTTGTTTGTTACCTGCGAAGAAATATACGCGTGCTCTCAAAAGCAAAAATAGTCCCGAAAGGTTGTAAAAGAAGCATTGCTGAGAGAGAGAGAGAGAGAGAGTCGCTAAACGTGATTACTTGGCGAAGAAAGTTTCAGCAAACCGCGCAAGAATATACGCTGATGATCGTTTAACGAGTATTCAATAATATTTCGTTTTGGCTGAGTTGCAAGTAGGCCGGTCATTTGTTCGCGAACGTCCTGAGGAAATAAAAAAAGCTCCGCTCGTGCGCAAAGCAGGACGGAGCCATCGTGGATGAAAGCGGGTATACGAGCCATAACTGTGGGAAGTTTCTCAAGGAATCGCGTTGGGCCACGTCTAGTTGGTAATTAGAATCTGCTGGGCCGATTCGCTCTCTCTCTCTCTCTCTCTCTCTCTGTCTCTCCCTCCCCTTCCCTGTACGATTATCAAGTTCGGTGAAGTTTATTCTGTGAGTTTATTCGTGGGCGATAACAAAACCGCGCCTAGGATATGCGAGGTTTGTTCCTATTTAAGCTACAAAGTTATATTTCCCATGGAAGCCAAACTATGGAAGTTCGGTGCATGACAGAAGCACGTACGAAGTTAAGCAGCGCGTCTGCCTCCGCTTGGAAACGCGCGTGCGATCTCAGCAAAACCCTTCGATCCCAACTTGGAAATTAGGCAGCTTAGCTGGATTAACGAGAGTTTATTTATTTACGATCCAAGTATGCAATTTCTGCAACAAAGATTCGTCAAATTCCTAATAGTTATTTTCTTACTGATATAATTTCAGTTTCAAACTAATAACGCTATCGATATTGAGCGATATACTATAATAATTGATACACATCTAAATTCTACATTATCATAAAATGGAATAACTGTAGTCCACATTGAAAAAAATACCTAAACAGCACGCATGTCTAAAATTAGGACAGTAAATGTCTTTAAGACATTTGTAAGACATCTTCTATCCCGATTTTTATATGCATGCCATTTAAGTTAGCAAAATTTGGACCGAAATTATCCGATTTTACGGTACGAGAAAATAAACCAATTTTACTTAATGTAATCAATTTTTCATACTTTTATATAATAACAAAATGTTTAAAATCCTTCTAAAATATAAATAACAAAAGTATATAACCTACACTTATTAATTTAAAAGAAAAGAAAGAATTAATAAGCACACTATCAAATTTAGTTCTTAATATAATATGATTAATATGGAATATGTAAAATCCAATGTCCTTTTATAAAACTTAAATCAAATATGTAACACAAAATAATAGGTATATACAAAACAATTTAAAAATTGAAATTAATTATCTCGCTCTCTAATAATATTAATCGCCAGAAGATTTAAACTGATATGTAATAGATTGAATTTTTATAAACTTTCAGTTTGTCCTACTCCAGTTTTTCCATCTTCTGATTAAATTATGGTTTAGACTTAACTTTATTTTATGATTGATCATTAAATTGATAATTTTGTAGGGGTAACTTTAATAATAACTCAGGAACTATGAAAACTATCAGTTTAATGACTAATCATAACTAGAAAAACACCTAATTTTTACCATCAAGTAATTTTTTATCACTAAATTAAGTCAAACCAAAAGTTAACCAGAAAATAAAAAACGGCTTTAACCTGGCAGAAAGGATCTTTCGATGATTATTCAAAATATTGTTTGGCACTCAATGGACTTCGCTTACTTGCACGCAAAATTTACGTATGTTCTAAAGTCAAAAACATTTCCTTTTCAAAGTTCATAGAATCGATTTTAATTGAAAATTGCATTATTGAGAAACATTTCTGGTTGAAAATGAATAGATCAGAAGATTTTGAATGTATGAATCAGAATTTTGATTACTTCAACTATAAAGATTTAACTAGCAAATTCATTTTTAATGAATTCCAATTAATGCAGTCGGACTCTTTTTCTAGTGATGGAATATTAATATCCAAAGGCTGAGAGAGAGAGAAGAGAGAGAGAAGCATTAAAAATAAACATTATAAATAATATAGTACAAACGTTTATTTTTATTAATAAAATTTTATTTTTATTAATAAAATTTAAAAAATTTTAGTTTTATTAACAAAGTTTTGAAAATGGTTGAAAATATTAAAATAGATTCCGTGATGAATAAAAAAAAATCATTAAAAATGTTGGGAGTAAATAGAAGCGAATATCAGATTTACATTTTTGTGTTTATATAATTCAATTTATGAACACTTTAATTTATGTTTTGCTTTCATCATGTAATTTAACACACACTCTAAAATACTAAAATATATACATTCCGACATAAAATACTCTAGTATCTTTTATGCCCGCATTACGAGCGCTACTATATCTTCGATGGACATGACGTAAAAAAAAAAGTTCAAGAGGATGATCTCCGGACGATTAACGGTCGATCGTAAGATCGGTTTACGGCGGTTTTTCCTCTATGTAACGGCTGACTTTAGTCCGCGAAGAACGGCGCTAACGCGAAGGAAAAGGCGACGGAATGAAGGATATGGCGGCGAACGGAGATATGGGGGAATGCAGTTCCACATGATCCCACACTTTACTACGTACCGAAGCTCATCCCGCCAATGCTCTCGTGCGCAGGCAGGTATTAATAATACTAAAGACACTTTATCGCGGTAAATATAGAATATGTAATTATATAGCCGGGGATTATGTTACGCCACTACGAGAGAGTCGATGCCGATGCAAGATGGTGTGTTTCAACGTCGGACGCTTCTCCAGTTACTTAAGCGCATCCAGTGTCACCGCTCATTAACTAAATTCGCAATTAAACTTAATGTGCGCCGGTAGATGAGTAAAACGAGCGCGATGCTGTTGCCGCTTCTCTATAATCTGCAAGTCCGCGCATTGGCTTTTGCGTCCTGTTACGATAGCGGCATATAATCGCGCGATATTATTGCACGACGATGCGTAACGGAAGGATAGAATCTGTGATAGAATATTAGCAAGGACAGTAAAGTTGCTCCGCGAGTGATGACATCAGACTGACACAACGGGAAGAAAGGGGATCGCGAGTATGCCCGTTGTCGTAAAGCAAAATGCAATCAAGCTCAGACACGGCAGTGTACCACCGGTAAAATGCCATTTGGACTTTGCACGTCGGTGCGGCCGGAATATGCGGGATTCCGCATCCTGTCGCCGCCTGCGGAACACCGTTTCCGATTTTATATGTAGATTTTACACCGCGCGTTGCCTCTCTCCATTTTTCTTGTTCTTTTCGGATTTCTCGTCTACCTTCGCCGTGCGAAATTACGCGTTCGAATTAATACCTCGTTCACGGGAACGAATCATCTTTGTCTTCTTTCCAGCCGACACTTATTCACATGGGAAATACCCGAGATCACCGAGTATATGAGAAAAACAGCATCAGATACCAAGTAATAGGCGAAATTATCCGTTGCAAGCACGATACCATTTCTCAACGCTTTGAAAACTGCGCTGCTGCCGTACGATATCGCGCAAACACGTGTAATGCCATTATATGGGATTGGAGAAATTCTTTCTATATATCTAAAATCCGGATAATAACCGTATCTAAATATGTATACATTACGTCTAATATTGATATATTACAGTTGAATATTCATGGAAGTGAAGCATTTTCAAAATAAACTTCAAACGTTTTATCATTTATTGGGTATATCTTGAAAATTTAAATCTATCATCTTGAGTTTGAATTTTCCATATATATACTTAATCGTTTAAATCTCATTTAAGACACTAACCATATTAATAATTAAAACCGTTAAATTAATTTTTCAACCAAAATTTTAAAACAATCTAAATCATCGTACTACAAAATTTAATTATATTATAAAATAATCTAAATTATTATACATTTTTAAAAACAATTTTTCCTATTTTTTTTCTGAATGTTTAAAAAAAATTTATTTTCCATTTTTTATGTTTCTTTAAATAAAACGAATCCAACATCGATCTCGCATGTATCCAGGACAAATCAATGAGAAGGAGAACGCGAATGAGAGTTGTACAAGAGCGTTTTAAAATCCGATTCCAGTCGATGGAGATTCTCGAGCGCGTAAGAGCGGAGTGCGAGAACGACGAAAAGTTAGGGAGAAAAGAGAAAAGACCAAGAAATACGTATTCCTGCTGCACACATGTGACCGGCAGACCGTGG